>NW_017728107.1:6660-6892 GCF_001865875.1 Lupinus angustifolius
TCCTAAGACATCTCCCATCGGGAATGCTTGTAGTGGGTCAGGATCTTAACATATAAACAAAAATAGAATAGTTTAGGCACCACTTCGAACCATCATTGAATTATCCTGGACGACTCTCAAGCCAAGCCTCTTACAGTCAGACGATCTTGCTGCATGGGAACAACATAATACTTCTCAACACCACTATGAAACATCGCTGAATCATCCTGGATGACTCCTCTAGCCAAGTATC
>NW_017728108.1:0-6800 GCF_001865875.1 Lupinus angustifolius
ATCAAGGCATCTTTATGCTTAGGCAAATTGCACACAATTTTGTTAATGGTGTGATCAAGGGGAGAGTTGATGGCAATTACTATAACAGCCATATAAAAAATTTCACAGTAATTGCCACAATCACGATAATTTTCTTGTTATTTGTATATAATATGTTCAATTTCTTATTCTAAGAGACTTTTTAATAGGATAAAAAATCAAACCAGACTTTTAAACAGGTCATACCTAAGTCTGGGTTATTTTAAAATTGACAAAGAGCTTAGACTTAAACTGCAATATGGTAAACACATTAAACCTATTTAAACAATGACCTAACCTGTTTTTACCCTTAACTACAACTCTAATGTATTTTAGCTACATTTTTGTTTCTCTTTCATCCTTGTTAAAATGTACTTACACTACTAACTAGCCACAGTCAAATTATTATATATCTAAAACTAAATTTAACATTTTAATTTATTATATATAGATATTATATATTTTATTATTTAAATTTTACTCTATACAAAATTTATTTATAAAAGTATTAATTTAAAATATTAGATTTTTATCAAATTAAAAAAATTTGTGATGACAATGGCTTTTGTCAAAAGGCTTATAAATAATAAAGATTACTGATATTTATTTTATGTAATTTAGTTTTGCGTTATTTTAGTCATACTAGTAATTGTATTCCCAACTTACTTTTCATAATCATGTACATTTAGTTGTTTCACACCACCACTCAAACTATTATTCTATCTTTTCCTCATCTTTTGTTGTTTTAATAGTTTTTTTTTCAAACTTTTGTTTATCTATAATATTTAAGGTTTCGTCAAAACTCAATTTTCTAATTCTATACAAATATTTGGTGACAAGCACGGCACTACCCTCTTAAAATGCCTATAATATGTAAAGATGCTTGACATTTAGTTTGTGTAATTTAACTTGAAAAAAATATGTATGTAAAGGCAATGTAACAATTTTTACATTCTAATTATATCATCTTTATTTTTAATTATTATTGAATCTTTAATAAAAGAAAAGAAATTTATGGTGAAATATATATTGAATGTATATAAATCTTTATACCAATAGTATATATATTATACGCATTTAACTTTGATTTATTTTATGATACTAGTAATTTAATTTATACTTATAATCATGTACATTTAGTTGTTAAACAACAATACTCAAACTAGCGCTCCCTCCCTCCATTCCTTATCTTTTCTTTTTTTAGATTTTTTTTGTTTCTTTCAAAACTTTTATTGTTTTACAATTTCAATGTTTGGCCAAAGTTTTTTCTAATTCTATCATCGTTTAAAAAATGTACTCATCATTACTGATTAATTCTATTTGTTCTTATATCTCTAAGAAAATAAACATGAGTATATTAATGATTTCTTTTAGGATGACTTAGTAGTATAAAAAATATGGAATGGATAAAGTATTTCTTTAAAAATAAATAATATTTTTATCACTTGGTATAGATTATAAATTTTATGAGAAAAATGTATATATCGATAATATAAGAATTTTTTACACTATTACTGTATCATTCAACATTTATTTTCAATAATTATTGACTCCTAGAAAAAAGTAATCCAACTAAAGGTGACTGATGCACTGACTATATATAAATCTTTACATTGTCAGTGTATATATATTATACTCAAATTTTATTAGTACTTGAAGAGATATATTTTATTAGTTCGAAATGTAATTTAAACAACTTTTATAAACTATTAATCTATAATATACAAAACTTATTAAATTAAAAAAATTAATTCACAATTCCATTTGCTAGGTAGTCAAAATATCAGTAATAAATATTAATAAAAATAAAATACAAACCATGTGAAGTTGCGGACAAAACTAGTCCATGTATCAAACAAGTGTTTCAGAGTTCTTCTCTTTAGTCATACCACGTGCCATTTTTTCATAATCAGATCAAAGACATATAAAAGCTAAGTACTTTTACTTGTGTCACAACATCCATATCTCCCTTTCAAATAGTGACCTCTTTGGGCGATACTGGTTCTCTTTAGTTATGATTTCTTCTACTTTTTCTTGTTTTCTTCTGCCTTGTTATTTCCAATTAGCTATTTCTTTGAAGACAAAAGATCGTGACTTTATGTAGCAAAATACTCGAGGGAAAACTATAAAAATTAGACGAGGAAATCTTTATATTTTTATTTGTTTATGACTTATCTTGATAAGTTTAAGTTTAATTATTATTTTGAGATACATAAATCGTAAAGAAGTTTTTTCAATATATGAGAGGGATAATATTGTAAAATTTTGTTTAAAAATCTTAATTATTACCAGTTATCTAGTAAAATGAGTGTACTTGCCAAGATGGGAAAGGATATTTTAAATTAGTCTACAAACTTATTTAACCAAAAATAAGTTTATGAGTATGTTTGATTATAGAAGATTGTTAGAAAAGCTCTTGAATTATAAACTTTGACAGAAGGTGGCCCTAAATGTGATTTATTTCTTATAATTCTCATACTTATAAATTATTCACATTGTTTTATCATATTTAACCCGTTTATCCTTTAATTTTATCTTTCAAGTTAGCTTATCCACCATTAGATTGTTTTTTTGGGCTTCAACCAGATTTTTTGTCAAACACAACTATGGTCGAAGAGGCTAATTTAAATGAAAATGAATTGACACTCTTTTTGCATCTATAGCGTTTACATATCAACTCCCTATGTATTAGTTGTAAAACTTCATTCTTGAGCCAATTTAATTGTAGACATTTGTTTTAATTGAACTTTGTGTTACTTTATCTTTTTTATTTTTAAATGATAAAATATTAATTAAGTAAAAATATTTAGTATGTGACATTTTAAAATAATGATGTTTAACTAAGTATATCCCTCATCAATTAATATAATGTCTTTTAACTTTAATTTGCAATCACCTTTTAGTTTTTTTATCCAACATAAATGGTACAAGTTCGGTTAGAGAAATAAAGTAGTGCTAATCCGAGAATGACACCACTATTACAAGTCTGCTTCCCACAAATTATCACCTATTCGTCATTGGTATCATTATGTTTCCAACAGCTTCAAAGTTAGCATCATTTGTAGTATCGCTAGTTTCATCCACAACACTCACCTACTCTTTATATCCACAAACATACAGAGAGAGATAATATCATATTTGTTGAATATTTGCATTATCAATCATACACGCTCTTTGTTCTTATGGTTTCGACCCACAAAATATTCAAATCTATGGATGGAATATTTGAAGACATCTTGTTTAGGTACAGTTGAAAATAAATTATATATTAATCTAATTAAAAATAATACCTTGTGAATTTGTACAATAAAATTTAAATAATTATACTTATAATTTTCTTCAACTCCTCTATATTTCACTCGCAATTCTCTATATATACTAGTTGTGATGATCTTTTGCAGTTTTCTTTACATAATTTCTGCTAAAACAAACAATAATAGCATAAATATATACTTTAATCAAACATAAAAAATAAGAATAATTAATATGTATATGATTTTATTAAGAATGACTTATTTTATGTGCATCTAGTCACAAAAGCTCCCGGCCAATCAGCCTCATTTGAAATATTTTTATATTTTGTTGAATGTTTAAGGTTGATGTTTCCCTCAACATCTTGAATATTTTCCAGCATCGATGGATTATAAATTGTTTATGACTCTTGTCAACAATTTTTAAGTATATAATCATTGCTATCCTTACAAACATCAAAAGCAGATTGTAAAAGATAAAGTAAAAATTTATAGCAAACATATATGAATAAGGTATAATGTAAAGTATGTTATTCTTATGTCATTTCAAATGATATTCTTCAGACTAACCAATACTTTATCATTCCAAGTGTTAAATGATATTGACGTCACTTATCAAACAATCACTCTAATATAACTCACCAATCTATTATTGAATGAAGATTTGCAGACCCTTTTGGTGTCTCAATCGTATCATAAATTAATCAAAAGTTGACATTTAATTGATAAAAAAATAAAAAAATAAAAAATAATATTTTATATTATTTGATGTAATTCTATTAAATAGAGATATAGAGACTTAATCTATTCGAAACAGATGATTTATGTTCTCCCACCCTTGATAGTTGTCATTTCACATGTAACTTTTTTGACACAAAGTAGCATGATCACCAAATTTCATCATTCACTTGCAACAAATAAAATTAAGTTAAAGTTATAGACTTGCTTCATAAAAATAAAAATAGACAAATGTTGTGGCGTAATACTATAAAATCCTAATTGTCTCATGCATATAATATTTTTTGGCACTACTAAGAGTATTTCATCATCCTTATAGATAAAGAATTAATTCCTTTCAGGGTGCATGATTGTCCCCACCAAAAAGTGTCACTCCCAGAAATTATATCATTGACCTTTTCGTCATTATAGGGATCTAGCCTTACATTACTAAACTAATATCTTTTATATATATATATATATATATATATAATATGCTATAAAGTTGATATTCACAACATTCTGCTTGAATTAATGACATAATAAAAACATATTTTGCTTGTAACTTGTAACATAATACTAACTTTAAATTCCAATTTTACGTATGTGATCTTAGCTAATAAATACACGTATGGAATATGATGCATGTATTTAAAGTCAGGATTTATGAAAATGTGGGATGCTTGCTAGTTAGTTATCATTTTATAACCAATATATATCCGGTAATCTTTATAGCCTTATCTCAAACTTGTTAGTTCAATCATAACCTAAAAAACAACTTCACTCCAAATTTGAGAATTAGTATTTATAAAGGAAAACAATATCTAACGGATAAGCTATTCTAACTATTATAATAAGCAGTAATATCTAGGTACCTCAGAACCCTTAGCCTTTATAAATTCACACTCCTTCCTTCATTCTTCTTCACACTTAATCCCATTCTCACAATGGCATCTTCTCCGATCAAAGATCTCACAACTTCCTCCATTAGTGTTGAGAGCCAAGGACAAGCACCTAGCCCTCTCCGGAAAATGATCGCCGTCGCTTCGATCGCCTCCGGAGTTCAATTTGGGTGGGCCTTACAACTCTCTCTATTAACACCATACGTACAACTCTTGGGGGTCCCACATGCATGGTCCTCCATCATTTGGCTTTGTGGTCCAATCTCAGGTCTAATTGTGCAACCCATCGTTGGCTACTATAGTGACCGTTGTAAATCCCGCTTTGGTCGTCGCCGTCCATTCATTTGTACTGGTGCTATTGCCGTCGCCATCGCCGTCATCCTCATTGGATTCGCAGCGGATTTTGGTCATAGCTTAGGAGACAACCTCACATTGAAGACTCGCCCACGCGCCGTCGCTTTCTTTGTACTTGGCTTTTGGATCCTTGACATGTCTAATAACATGCTACAAGGACCTTGCCGTGCATTCCTCGGAGATCTCTCCGCCGGAAACCAGAGCAAGATTCGTTCAGCCAATGCCATCTTCTCGTTCTTCATGGCTGTCGGGAACATCCTCGGCTACGCTGCTGGGTCCTATGGAAAACTTTACAAGGTGTTCCCATTTACAGAGACAAAGGCATGCAATGTTTATTGTGCGAATCTGAAGAGTTGTTTCTTCATATCTATCATTCTCCTCACAATTCTTGTCATCTTTGTGATGATATACGTAGAAGAAATACCCCTGACATCATCATCAAACATTAATGATGAGAACGATATTGGAATAACACTATGTATACGATCATTATTTGGCGCCTTCAAGGAACTGAAACGCCCAATGTGGGTGTTGTTGTTAGTGACATGTTTGAACTGGATGGCGTGGTTCCCATGGGTTCTTTATGACACTGATTGGATGGGGAAGGAGGTGTATGGTGGTGAAGTTGGACACAAGGTGTATGATATGGGTGTTCATGCAGGTTCTTTGGGTCTCATGTTTAACTCTATTGTTCTAGGTGTTATGTCTTTGGTTGTTGAGCCATTGTCACGTCTTGTTGGAGGGTTGAAGAGGTTGTGGGGATTGGTGAACTTTATTCTAGCTATTGGTTTAGCAATGACTGTGCTTATTACTAAAGAAGCTGAGGCCCACCGCCAATTCACGGTTGTTGCAAAAGGGGTTAGGGAGGCTCTGCCACCATCAACTGGTATCAGTGGTGGTGCCTTTGCTTTGTTTTCTGTTCTTGGCATTCCTCTTGCGGTAATATTTTCTTACTAAATTAAATAAATGATATGATAAAATGATTTTTACCCTTTTCTTGTTAAAAGGTTTTGGTCACATGGAAAAATATGAACTCTCCATGACAATTAATTATAAAATGGATAAAAGCATAGGAAAATTGTTATTATGCTTACAATGGGATGTAATGTTGGAAACTTAATAACATTTTTGTCCAGATTACTTATAGTGTGCCATTTGCACTTGCCTCAATATTCTCCAGCACCTCAGGGGCAGGCCAAGGTAAATAAAAAACTAATATAATCTATTATTAATATCGAATGTGGATCAAATCATATATCCAATCATTCAACCAAATTAATTTATATAACATTTTTTTTTATGTTTAATAACTTTCAGGTTTATCTTTGGGAACTCTCAATCTCGCAATTGTGATTCCACAGGTTAGGAATAATGATAAGATATTAAAATTACTAAATTTTTTTGTGTGTGAAGTATTTGATTGAATTTGTATGTTTATATAAATACATAGATGATTGTATCAGCCATAAGTGGACCTCTAGATGGTGCATTTGGTGGTGGTAACTTGCCGGCATTTGTGATGGGCGCCATATTCGCCGCTATGAGTGGTGTATTGTCA
>NW_017728109.1:0-440 GCF_001865875.1 Lupinus angustifolius
ATGAGGATGAGGATAGGATGAGGACGAGAATGAGGATGAGGATGAGGATCAGGATAGGATGAGGACGGGAATGAGGATGAGGATAGGATGAGGATGAGGATGAGGTTAGGATGAGGATGAGGATGAGCATGAGGAAGAGGAAAGGATGAGGACGAGAATGAGGATGAGGATAGGATGTGGATGATGACGTGGATGAGGATAGGATGATGACGAGAATGAGGATGAGGATGAGGATACGATGAGGATGAGGATGAGGATGAGGAATAGAATGAGGATGAGGAAGTGGATTGGACGAGGACGAGAATGAGGATGAGGATGAGGATAGGATGGGGATGAGGATAGGGTAGGATGGGGACGAGAATGAGGATAACAATAGGATGAAGATAGGATTAGGACGATAATGAGGAAGAGGATAGGATGTGGATTAGGACGAGGATAGG
>NW_017728109.1:540-1097 GCF_001865875.1 Lupinus angustifolius
AGGATAGGATGAGAGAAAGGATAAGGACAAGAATGAGAATGAGGATAGGATGAGGATGAGGAGTAGAATGAGGATGAGGATGAGGATAGGATGAGGAGGAGGATGAGGATAGGATGAGGACGAGAATGAGGAGGAGGATAGGATGAGGAAGAGGTAGAGGATGAGGATGAGGATAGGATGAGGAGGAGGATGAGGATAGGATGAGGACGAGAATGAGGAGGAGGATAGGATGAGGAAGAGGTAGAGGATGAGGATGAGGATAGGATGAGGAGGAGGATGAGGATAGGATGAGGACGAGAATGAGGAGGAGGATAGGATGAGGAAGAGGTAGAGGATGAGGATGAGGATAGGATGAGGAGGAGGATGAGGATAGGATGAGGACGAGAATGAGGAGGAGGATAGGATGAGGAAGAGGTAGAGGATGAGGATGAGGATAGGATGAGGACGAGGATAGGATGAGAACGAGAATGAGGACGAGGATAGGATAAGGAGGAAGATGAGGATAAGATGAGGATCAGGAAGAGGATGAGAATAGGATGAGGACGTGAATGAGGATG
>NW_017728109.1:1197-1498 GCF_001865875.1 Lupinus angustifolius
TTAGGACGAGGATGAGGATAGGATGAGGACGAGAAAATAGATGAGGATAGGATGAGAAGTAGAATGAGGATGAGGAAGAGGATGAGAATGAGGATAGGATGAGGATGAGGACGAGAATGAGGATAGGCTGACGAGTAGGATGAGGATAGGATGAGGAGTGGGATGAGGAGTAGAATGAGGATAGCATGAGGATGAGGATAGGATGAGGATGAGGAAGAGGATGAGGATGAGGATGAGGATTAGGATGAGGATGAGGATAGGATAAGTATCGGATGAGGGTGATGATGAGGATGAGGATGAG
>NW_017728109.1:1598-1872 GCF_001865875.1 Lupinus angustifolius
GAGGATAGGAGGAGGATGAGAATGAGGATAGGATGAAGAGGAGGATGAGGAGGAGGATGAGGATGAGGAAGGGGAAAGGATGAGGACAAGAATGAGAATGAGGATAGGATGAGGATGAGGAGGAGGATAGGATGAGGATGAGAATAGGATGAGGATGATTATGAGCATGAGGATAGGATGAGGATAGGATGGGGATGAGGAAGAGGATGAGCATGAGGATGAGCATGAGGATAAGATGGGGATGGGGACGAGGATGAGGATAGGATGAGGACGA
>NW_017728109.1:1972-2396 GCF_001865875.1 Lupinus angustifolius
GAGGAAGGGGATGAGGATAAGGAAGAGGGTAGGAGGAGGATGAGGATGAGGATAAGGCGGAGGATAGGATGAGGACGAGAATGAGAATGAGGATAGGATGAGGATGAGGATGGGGATAGGATGAGGAGTAGAATGAGAATTAGGATGAGGATAGGATGAGGACGAGAATGGGGAGGAGGATGAGAATAGGATAAGGACGAGAATGACGAGGAGGATTGGATGAGGATGAGGATGAGGATGAGGATAAGGAAGTTGATAGGATGAGGACGAGAGTGAGGATGAAGATGAGGATAGGATTGGGATGAGGATAGGATGGAGATGAGGAAGAGGATGAGGATGAGGACGAGAATGAGGAAGAGGATGAGGATGAGGATTAGGATATGATTAGCACGAGAATGAGGATGAGGATAAGATATGGATGTGG
>NW_017728109.1:2496-3112 GCF_001865875.1 Lupinus angustifolius
CCTCATTCTCATCTTTCTCCTATCCTCATTCTCATCCTCATCCTCATCCTCATCCTAACCTCATCCTCATCCTCATCCTCATCCTCATCCTCTTCCTCATCCTCATCCTCATCCTCCTCCTCATCCTATCCTTATCCTCATCCACATTCTCATCCTCATCCTATCCTCATCCTCATACTCTTCCTCATCCTCATTCTACTCCTCATCCTATCCTCATCCTCATTCTCGTCCTCATCCTATCCTCATCCTCGTCCTAATCGACATCCTATCCTCTTCCTGATTATCATCCTAATTCTATCCTCATCCTCATCCTCATCCTCGTCCTCATCCTATCCTTATCCTCGTTCTCGTCCTTATCCTATCCTCATCCTAATCATCATCCTCTTGCTCATCTTCATCCTCATCCTCATTCTCGTCCTCATCCTATCCACGTCCTCATCCTCATCCTCTTCCTCATCCTTGTCCTTATCCTCATCCTCAACCTATCCTCCTCCTCATCCTATCTCATCTTCATCCTATCCTCTTCCTCATCCCCATCCTATCCTCATCCTTATGCTCTTTCTCATATCCATCCTATCCTCATCCTCATCATATCCTCATCCTCATCCTCATCCTC
>NW_017728109.1:3212-6468 GCF_001865875.1 Lupinus angustifolius
TATATATTATCAGATAATTATGAGTTTCAGTTTTTTTACACAACAATTTATGATTTATATTTTCTGATATAATAATAGTAGTGTTTCATTTTTTGGGAAACAACGTCTGTTGTAATGTATTTTGAATTTTCAATTAATGCAGAATTTAAAAAAAAACAAGAAAACTGTGGAACCAAACATTCATGAGCAGTTCTGTTCGATTCCTGCAATAAATTTGCAGCTAATTGAGATGAACCAAATAATTTATGTTCATTTTGGTCATGAAATTGCACTAAAAAGACCAAACCAACTCGAACTTTACATCCCTAATAATGTTGGTCGTTAACTTTTATCCTATTTTAGACTAGAAGTTATAGATAACACAACCATATTTAGATTAGAAAAAACTGATCATTATTTAATTAATTTCACTTAATATAAAAATATTTATTAGTAATAATTTTATATTTTTAAAATAAATTTAAAATAAATTTAATTGTTAAATTATTGTTAAAAAATAATACAAATAAGAAATATTATAATAAAAAAAGAAAGAGAAATATATACATGGAGTGCCACTTGGCAATGTGAACAGAGGAGAGTGGAAGACTGTGCTGTATTGTTGAGAGAAGATACTAGCAAGACGATGCACAAAATCTAACACGCACATTGTGTCACAGAATACAAACTCTCGAAGGTAGGAAATCCAAATTTACCATACGATGAGGAGAGAAAAAATTGGTTGGAGAAACTCAACACCTCATATTTATATACATCCAATCATAGTTTGACAAATTATGAAATTGTGGATGTCAATGCACCAAATTATTAAATATTATATTAGGAGAGAGGAAAGAAAAAGATAACAAAGAGGACAATTTAAATGTATGTTAATATGAAATGTTAGGGTTGTTTCTGATAAGTTTTTCTCAAACAATGTAGTAATAGAGCAACATGTCGTCCTCCACTAGGCAATGCAGTCTTTCGAGGATGAAATTGCAATTCTCTCTCTAGCGACGCTACAACCTAAATCGACCAATGTATGACACTAATAAAGGAAAAAACAAAAAATGATTTAGACAATCATGAGTAAGAAAATTAAGTCTAGAAAAATCTTCACTTTTCTCCCTTTCTTCTTCTTTTCTGACCAATATATTTTACTTTGTTTTTTTATTACATGTCCTATTCTAGATTTCCCACACCTTCTGGTTTTCTTTCATACTTATGATAGATCTTGTAATTTTTATAATTATTATAACATTTATTAAAAAAACCTAAAAGTTTTATTTATTATTTAAAGTAAGTAAATAAAAAAATTGCTGATAAAATAAAGGTTTTTAATTATCGGTTAAAAACCATATAGTCAAAAAAAAAAATTAATTGGTTCTGATACGTGTAAAATATTCTTTTATAATAAAAATATTTCTTAATAGAAAAACATAGAAAATCTTTGGAAGGATAAAAATATTTTATTTAGCTTTTAAAATTATTGGAGTACCCTTTTTAGACAAAAAAATATTTGTGACTTCATAAATCCCAAAAAATTACCAAAATAAAGATAAATGGGTATATAAAATCTCAAAATTGACCAAAATTCATTATTTTGTTCAAGGGGTATATATTTACAATAAATGCAATCATCATAAAAGCTTTTAATTGCAAGATAAGGAGAATATTAATAAGAGTACTCATGTAATTATTTAATGAAGTATAAGAATAATGTTGTATTTAGAAAACATCCAGAAATGTATTATTTGGTTTTCCTAATGTTAACTTATCTCATTGTACATTTGTGGTGATTAAAAAGTGCTCTTAGACACTAGTTAATGTTAATGAGACACTCAATACAAAGGACAAATCCATCGTTTTGAAAGAGCTTAACCTAGCTACCCATTCGACCTAGAAGTAGTATAACTATGCCTACGGTAATAATTAATGATTTTCAAGGGAAAAAGTTGAACATCTTATATAGTTTTATTTCGAAGTGCAGGTAATACATATCTAGAAACATAAGAAACAAAGATTGAAATGAAATGTCTTGGATCTCAATGTCTATTTTCTTTATCTTATATTTCACTATTTACAAGCACAATTTTACATTGAGAGAGAGATTAGAGGCACTTTTGAGGGTAGAGGAAGAAAAATTAAGTGGGAAGGAGATGGAAGCAGACCTTGGAAAGGAAGATTTCAGCATTCAACAGAACAGTTAGATAGGAATAAAAAATTCATTGAGGGCCCAAGTAATCGGTCAGGTTTTTTAAAAAATTTAGAAGCAAATGGTGTGAACTTCTTCTCCACAAACTTCCCAGAGAGCCACGGAACCTCCGAAATGTAGGGAGTGTTTGCGAGTGTGGGTGACATGGTTATTTTGCCTAAGATGGATAGGAGGGGCAATCATTTTGGGTTTGTAAGGTTCAAAAAGGAGATAGAAGGAGGCAGATTGGAAGAATCCCTTCAAAATGGTTGGATTGGAAATTATAAGGTTATTGCTATCAAACCAAGATTCAATAGGAACAAAGAAAGAGTAGAGGCAGTAAAAGTTATCACAAAACTCCTAGTTGTGAACTCGGAAGACAATAACATCATGAAGTTTAATAGAATTACCAAGGTTGCTGAGTCAAATGGCGAATCTTGGAAAGAGGTATTAATCAAAGGAAAAAAATCAATCAACAAAACAGAGGTTGAGAGGTGGTAAGGTAAGGTCTCTGATGAAGAGATAAAGAGCCTTAAAAATTGTTTTGCGGGAGAACTGTTGAGAGCAGAGGACGTGGTGGTGGTTAAAGATTTCTTGACAAAGGAAGATTTTCCCTCTATCCAGGCTATCCATATGGGTGGGAATCTGATTCTTTTCAAAGGAGAGGGTCAAGAAGAAATGTTAGAAGTGATAAATCAAAGAAAAGGTTGGGGTAGTGAAATTTTCATTAACATCAGAAGGTGGACTCCTCATGAAGTGGCCAAGGAGAGGTTGACTTGGGTGAAGGTGTTCGGGGTCCCTATCCAAGCTTGGAATGAGTCTTTTTTTTCCATGGTGGCTGAGATTCAAGGGAGGTTCGTATGCCTGGATGAGACAACTCTGAAAATGCGAAGACTTGATGTTGGATTTGTTCTCATTCTAACAAACTCGAAATCTCGGATTGATCACTCTTTCGTTATAAAGATTGGAGACTTATTCTTTGACATAAGAATGTTTGAGGAGGAGCAACACAGGCCTTCAAAAACAAAACTACCATTGACAGTGGAGGATGTGAAGAAGATCTTGCTCCTGACCTTGGTACGG
>NW_017728109.1:6568-6778 GCF_001865875.1 Lupinus angustifolius
AGTGGGTGTACAAGAGGAAGCCAGCAGTATCAGAAAAAGAAGGGGAAAAATTCAAGGCTCGTCTTGTAGCAAAAGGGTATTCACAGCAGAAGGGGATCGACTACAATGAGATTTTCTCCCCAGTGGTAAGACACACTTCTATCAGGGCAGTGCTTACCTTGGTAGCCAGCTGAGATATGCACTTAGAACAGATGGATGTGAAGACTGCCT
>NW_017728110.1:0-516 GCF_001865875.1 Lupinus angustifolius
TTTTGACCTAAAAAACGGGTCTCAAAACTAGTTGTCCCAATTAGTTTCATCTAGGGATGGAAATGGGTTTGGATCAGTACCCATTGCCATCCCTTGTATTATTTCTATTCGGGTTCAAAAATTGTTATGGTCATTAATATTGCATTTTCCATCTCCCAAATTATGGAGGGAGGTTATGGTCTATTTTTATCTTCCAACCTCAATTGATGAAAATTAAAATAAACCATAATCAATATTCAACCAAAATTGCATAGTCTTGATTTTCCCATTACACATATGAATACGTGGGAGCAAAATAAAATCACATCAGACATCCTAATTAAATATTTAATAAATAAATTAAGGTTATATAGTAGTGCAAGCGATTAACGATAGAACCGTTTTAATATGAGTGTAAGGGTTGTTGATACTTTTCTTGGTCCATAGTTGACTTTCGAAATCTAGTTACCTTTCCATATTCCAGAATGGGCATGAAGATGGTTTTCTGTATTTTAACCATAAAAATATAGTGGGGAC
>NW_017728110.1:616-1236 GCF_001865875.1 Lupinus angustifolius
ATTTGACATAATAAATAAAATAATTTGATATAATATATAATTAATAATATATTAAAAATACAAAGTTTAAAATCTTTGAAGTAATATAATCAATAATAAAAATAATACTAAAACATTTATTTAACTATAAATAATGAATGACAAATCACATAAGCATAAATTTCATCTTAATTAATTTCAAAAATATAGAAAATAATTATCATATCAATGGAGGAAATTCGTTACTATTCACATATTTTCTTCTACCCATCCTTTGATCAATCTTAATATATTGCTTCAATTATTACTAGCATGTTGATAGGCACTCCCATGCCTTTCAACCCACTTTTCAATTATTTGTAATGTATAGTCTACATGTCATAAATATCAAATATAGTAAGTGAGACAGAGAAAAAAAATACTTCAAGGTTAGAGGAAGAAGATGTATAAGAAAAAGGTAGAGGGAAAATGTATACAGTATTTTGGTACACAATTTACATAAATATGAAGTTATAAACTATGAAAGGTAAAATAGGTAAACACAAATTAAATATGAGTAGTAGAGACAAACAAAACATTTAAAAATAAATTAAACCATTAGATATGGTAAATAAAATAATTGACATAATAAATAATTAATA
>NW_017728110.1:1336-2102 GCF_001865875.1 Lupinus angustifolius
TACATATTGGAATCAATAGATATACTTCACACAAAAAAAAAACAAAATCTAATTAAATAAAAACATGTGTTTTTTTTGTTGAAGAAGAATTACATTTCAATATAGTTATATAAGATTTCCACTATGATATATCATTACATTTCTTTTTTTATGAACATGAATCTTATATTTCTACTATGATATATCATTATATTTGCCACCAATAATAAACAACCATCTCAATATAGTTATATAAGATTTATGTTCCATTTTGACCTCAGAACTTTATTCTCACTAGAACATTTTTGCCCTACACCAATAGCTCAAAACTATGGTCTAATATAAAAAACTTGTGGTCTTTGTCATAGAAAATAGTTTTTTAACTATGGTAGTCTAAGACGTTACCTAACATTACCTTTTGTTTAGGCAATGGATTTTTGACATAAGGCAACGGTGGACAAAAAACTGTTCCCTTTGAAAGTGAGATAGGCTACAATTTATTAAGTTTGAAAAGCCTACAGTTTTTAACCGTGGCCATAAGTAACACCTAAAACCATTGTCTATGATAGTTCATAGAACAATTATAAAACCATGGCAATAAGTAACACCTAAAACCGTTGCCTACAATAGTTTATACAACACTTTAAAACTGTTGCCTTTGCTCACATTAATAAACAAAAATTAAAAAATCATTAGAATTTCAATATCAGTGCATGCTATACATGTATTTCTTAGAGCATGGTTTCTATGATAAATACCAGGACATCTGATTTGGAATTGTAATAGC
>NW_017728110.1:2202-3896 GCF_001865875.1 Lupinus angustifolius
GGTACATTATTTGAAGGAAAGAAGTATGCAAACAACAAAAATCGCATTATATCAAATACATCTAATTATACTTTTCTTCTATACAGCCAACAAAACAAAGAGCATTATATGGTTTCAACTTTTATATATATATATATAGGGAATCACCTAACTTTATGTCAACCTATAGATTAAGCTAGTCTAGTTGATCACAAAATGTAGATAGAGAAGAAAGCAAGAAAGTTTTAAGAAACTAACAAAATTCATAAAAATGTATTACCTAAGAAATCAACCCACCTTACTCTTCCCATACTCTTAAACTATTGTTCCTTAACCCCATTACAACTTCTCCACTCTCCTTAACTCACTATGCTATGATACCTCTACTTGCAATAGTAATATCTCTCTCCCCATCCGTTTGCACTACTTCCGCACTTACACTCATACACACACTCCAATCAACATCTACACAATTCATTTTTCTCCTTTTAAGTCTTGTTCACACCAAAAGTTCTCCTTTAGCATCTCATGCCTACTCTCTCCCTCACAATTCTCATATTCTTCTTCATCAATTTCCTTACTCACAAAAACTAGTACCAATTTTCTCTCTTTTTTTAATAGCCAAAGAATGTGGAAAAAATATAAGAAAAAGTAGTTTGGTGAAGAAAAACGTGGAAATGAACAAACATCCGAGATTCAACAGGACTTGTTCTTCTGGATAGTGTGGAATGGTGAAGAAGAGTTGTGGAATGGTTTTACTATTGAGGAGAAGCAAGATTGATCTTGTTGGCACAAAATGAAAAGAAGCTGAAGAAGTAGAAGGATTTGTGAACCTAGTCCTGGCGAGGGTTTGTAAAGAAAAAGGATTTGTGAAGTGGGACCGCATAAATTAATTCGTGGTTTGGCTTCAAAAAAACTAATAAAATCATAAGACCATAGTTTTTTTATACATGATACAACTACAAATAGAAAAACCAATGTCAAAGAGAATGACAATAGGCCACGGTTAAGAAACTATGGTTTTAAGGTGAAGTGGACAATGGTTTTGAGAACAATTGCATCAATAGGCAACAGTTTTGAAACCATGGTCTTAAAATACATTAGGTCACGGTTTTGAGAAGAATTATGTCAATATTATCAAAAACCATGGTCTAGTAGAATTAATAGGCAATAGTTTTGAAACTGTGACCCATCGTACGTTTAGACCACGATTTTAAGACCATAGTTCTTTTGTCTCGTATTATTTCCAAAGTCAAATACAATAATGCATAAATCAAATATAATTTTATATGTAGTGTTGAGTTTTCTAGCGAGCTGAGTCTATAGTGAAAACCAAAGTTACCAAGGTCATTGGTATTTGTTAAATGGTAAATAAAAAACTATAAAATAGGAAGCATTTGTTTTGCCATCACCATAATCAAAACCCACTTTGAAGTGAAGTGGGGGGAAAATGGGTTCTCTACTTGTATCAACTTTTGTTTCTCTTGCATTGGCTGTAATGCTCTTTAGTTTGTCATCTGAAGCAGACACCATTAACCATTTCAGATCCCACTCTCCTGCAACTGATGTAGACACCATTAGCAAATTCAGACTCCGCTCTCCTCCACCTAAAGTACCTCGCTCTTCTCCACCTAAAGCAGACACCATTAACAAATTCATCTCCGACTCTCCTCTAGCTAAAGCAGACACCATTAACAAATTCAGACCCCGCTCTC
>NW_017728110.1:3996-5365 GCF_001865875.1 Lupinus angustifolius
AATTGAAGGGTAAACATTGTTTTAATCCATAAATAAACATAAAATATCATTTTAAATTGATATAATAGTAATATTAGTGTGTTAAATTTGTTATTATCGGTTGTGGGTACGTAGAGTTTCCCAAAATTTAAGAGAAATGACAGGAAAATTAGTCAATATGCCCAGAATATTGATCGTGATAATATTGTAGAAATTCCAAAACCATGATATCACAACCATGATTGCAATTACAAGGTATAATTTTAAACATTTGTTGGGTCATTTAAGTAGCTCTAAAAATCCATATTGTCAAAGTTAATGTGAAATTACCATTTCTCTTTTGAGAAAATACAAAAATAATTCCAACCATTAATTTACATAATACATATAACTCTAAAGGCGAAACTACTAAGACTTCAGTTGGAATGTGTCCCCACAAATTATAAGTAATGTTGTATATAAAATTGCCACTAATTTATAAGTAAATATGTAAAGTCAAGATACGAAATGGAGAAACTTCCAAAATTTATATCAATTTCATCTTGAGTTATGCTTATTAAAAATATTTAATTTATCGCTTCTTGATGTAACATGTGAAATCCATTAGAATCATTTTGTACATTTAGTAAGGCTAAGATATTTCATGTTTTTGAATCTTACCATTTCTGTAAATTTATAGTTAGGTTTCAAACTAGCAGTGAGAAATGCTAATATTGGAAGAGCTTTCCCGAACACGAATATCACCAACAATCATATACAAAATTGTGTAAGAGATAAATGATTAAATGAACGATTGATTAAAGATGGATAGACTGACATTTTTCATAGTATTTAAAATGAGAAAAACATTAGATGTATCTATAACATGAAACTCGTAGAAACAATTATGAAAGTCTATATCAGATTTTACTTTATTTTTTAAAACTTTCATTATTGTGGTACAATGTTACTATTGTATAATTTATAATAGGCTTTACGTTTTGTAAGGGTTGTGTCCCTTTTATACTCACATTATTACTTATCATATTTGTTATAAAAAGTTTATTATATTTTGAAAGATTTTTCAAATGTGTGTCATGTGGGACATCTAAGGATAAAATAGTGAGTAAATTGTTATGGGAAAACGGAAAATATTAAATTTTAGTTAATAAACAAACATTTTCTACTGTATATTTATATTTAATATATTCTTAACATGTATCATATGACATAAACTACAAAAAAGATGAATTTGAATGTCATAAATTTATGTGTTGTCAATAAATCTGAAATTGTTTTAATCCACTATTGTATGTGTAGGAGATGTTTTGCCATTATACTATCATAATAACAGAATCCATCAATTATTGGTAAACTATTTTATTAACGTCAACCATTATAACTGAATATT
>NW_017728110.1:5465-6101 GCF_001865875.1 Lupinus angustifolius
CCCCCCACCTCACCACAACTAAAAATGGTATTTAACGATCTCCACACACATATTTTGTACATATTTTTCCATATATATTATAATCATCCACTATTATTTTTAATGAATCAACATGTATTCAACTACAATATATAATCTTGCAATTAAATTGTCAATCCTAAAAATATTTTGGATTGTCATCTACTTATTATACTAACTATATATCAAGCTTAAACTCTTATTCAATTTGAGAAAAATAATCCATGTTATGAAACACTCTTTCGGTATTAAATACTTTAACTAGTCTAAATTTCATATAAAATCTTTGTAATATTATATTTTATCAAGGATTAATCATGGAGTGATATACTAATACACACATCTTTAATTATGCAGGGTCTAAGGAAAACGCGTGAAGTAAATGCTATTACCGATTAGTGTTTTATGCAAAGTTCATAACTTGATTATTGTTTATAAGAATAAAATGTGTGTTTTCATTTATTTATATTGCGCTTTAGTTGTATTGTTGTGTTGTAAAGGGCACGAGCACACTGCCTTGTCCTGTATATGCAGTTGTTTACATGCATTGTATTTTTCAATGTGTGGTACACAATACAATTTTAAAGTAATAATAAATTTATAATGTTTTATACTTGG
>NW_017728110.1:6201-6406 GCF_001865875.1 Lupinus angustifolius
GTGAGTAAATTGTTATGGGAAAACGGAAAATATTAAATTTTAGTTAATAAACAAACATTTTCTACTGTATATTTATATTTAATATATTCTTAACATGTATCATATGACATAAACTACAAAAAAGATGAATTTGAATGTCTTAAATTTATTTGTTGTCAATAAATCTGAAATTGTTTTAATCCACTATTGTATGTGTAGGAGATGT
>NW_017728110.1:6506-6747 GCF_001865875.1 Lupinus angustifolius
GTACAAACATATGTTGTAATTATTCTATACTAGATGTCATATTTTGGAAACATTGAATGATGTTCCCATTTTTAACATTCTTGAAAAATACCTTTCTCTNNNAAAGTAAGTAAACATTCATTTAATCATTTATTTCCCATATGATTTTGCATTCAACTAATTATATGCATAATAGACAAAACTCTCTCCACAGTTGGAAGAATATTTCTTGGATATTAATCTAAAAATTATGGCAATAATA
>NW_017728111.1:0-6674 GCF_001865875.1 Lupinus angustifolius
AAGTCTACCATTTTAACCTGTTTTGTTAATATTGGATCTTTTGTTTTTACCGATGATACCAGAATTGAAAATCAAGTATCAAGAGGATTTACTTAATAGGCTTTTTCAAAGTCCTTTTGTCATAGAAATTTTCGTTTTTTGCAAAACTCTGAAATTGCTATCTTTAGTTTCACTGCTCATACTTGAGGTATATAACTACATAAAGTAGAAGGTTACTCTGGCGCTGCTAGCATTTTCACTCGTTGGGGAATTACTTGGTTACTAATTACCATGGTTTGATAATAAATGTGTGCAGGATTGTTTCTTTACCCGACAACCTAGACTTCATGATCTTCAACCATCGACGCAAGGTCTTCCCATTGGAAATGGATATGAAGCTAAGACATTGAGGACTTTTGGGTGAATTGCTGTCATTTCTTACACGAGGAAGAACACTATTTTCTTTAAATTAGATAACTTGTTTGTGCATTTGATATTACTTGCTTGTTTGATGAGTTTTTGTACCTTCCTTATGTAGCCTCTTTACATTTCTGTACTGGGTATAATATATCAGGTCTATGTAACTTTGAGAGGATGTTACTACTAGAGCCATTTATGTATGGGTTCAAAAATATAAATGAAGTTATGAAGCCAGGTTAAACTCGATTTGTGAACACCCTTTGCCAAATGTTGAGCAAAATAAAAAAGTTAAAGCACTTAATATATTAATAATCATTATTAGAAGGAGTCATGATGTGTTTGATTTGATTGTTTATGGGGATATTAGTGTATTAAAGATCAGACGAGAGGTTACTCTGAAAAATAGAAAAAAAAAATATATTTTAAAATCATGTAGTACTCTCATTTTCATGTGATTAGAATAATTTAGTCAAGACTAATAAATAATAAAAATGTTTCTTGGCATGTGTCGTAAGGCTAAGAGTCATCGTTAAAAACCCATCAAGAATTGATAGAAAGAACTATTATCATGTCTAAATAATTTTTATGCTATTACAAATTGATGGAATAAATATTTTTTTGTATTAAAATAAGATATTTATTACTAGCAAGGCTAAAACATAGGTGTAAATGATTGAGTTTTTTTAAGCATAATGTCAAGTTAAATTAAAATGATTTAACGTATTAACTTTTTTGGCATTTGATTAAAATTATTATTTTAATGAAGTTATTATGAATTTCCTATAGAGAATTATATATGTCTTGTAAGCATTATTCTACGTAGTATATTATTTTAGGAGAAAATGTTTTTTACACCAACTTAACTCTTTTTCGTCCACAATAATAGAACAACAATTAAACGTTAAACAATTGAACACACTTAGAATTAATTAAGATTATAAAAATATATTTGGTATTAAAATCCTAAGAATATAAACTAATAAGCTTATTAAAAAGAAATTAACTTGATTAAAAACAGTTTTTTAGCAAAACAAATCTGAACAATCAATTCCAATAAAAAAGAAAAAGAATAGAGGCTTCAAATAAAACGGTGTCGTGAGACTGGTGGTATATCGTATAGGTAGGGTTGGATAAGTGTGGATAAGAAGCAGGGAAGGTGCAAGAGAAGTGAGAGAAGAAGAAAAAAGAAGAAGAAGAAATGGAGAAGTATTTCGGAAATGCTTATCGAGGTGACCCTGGTGTTCCTCACACTGATCACCAACGTTTCTATAACTATTGGATTGGTGCTACTATCTTCTCTGCCCTTCTCTGGAAAGATCCTTATATGTGGCAGCTCACTAATCAGTGGAAGTATGTTACCTCCTTTTTCATTTCAATTCCACTCCTTCCATTTTATTATTATAATTTCATAACCTAAAATGTGCCCTAATGGGAAGTAACAAATCACATCATATGTTTGGCATCTTATTTGAAATGAAAAATGAGTAAATGCTATTTTTATTGAGTATTATGTGAAATTTCTCTGTTGAGGGAATACGTAGGGTTCATAATTTAGTGATGTGCAGTAATAATGATTAACTTTTGATATACTGGAGAATTACGTAGTCATTTTATGATGTCAGTGTTGCCCATGACCAAAAATTTGAAGTAATTTCGGAAGGCTTATTGATGGGATTATCTTACGGTTGTGCCTTTTTTCACTTTGAACACTGTTTTCTTTCTTGTCTGCTGAAGTTAGTGACCATGATGTCACGGATTCAAATCCTGTGAATAGTCTCTTTGCTTGGGGGTGATGTTGTATACATCTACCATCTCCAGACCCCATTAAATGAGAGACTCATGTACTGGACTGTCCTTCTAAGTTTTATCTACATCAGAAGCAGTTGTGATTAGTTATACTTGTAAAAGTAAAAAAGTGCTTGTTTACATTCTTTCCTCTCATGGATGAGTTTTTTAAAAGCTAAAAAACATACTCATAAAAGTTGGATTTCATTTTTTTAGCATATGTTTTTTGGAAGAAAAAACCTTACCTTACAAGCATGTCAATGTCAGACTGAAGTAGTTAAAAAAAGCAGTTTAAACAAAAAAGGCTATAACTATATATTTAACTGTCTGTATGTGTGTGTAGATATAGATACACATAGTAATGTTTATAGCAGGGGTGTTATAATGATGCAGTTGGCCCCTATGCTTGTTCTCTGAAGTATTTGGTTTTTGCTTTATAATGTCACATTAATGATGCAAAGGTCAAGTGCTGTTTATTTACTCCAGCACCACTTTTCTGTTCCTTTATTTTCTTCAGCCTCACAAATGCAAGCACACATCATGGGGGAGGGGAACAAAGTAGGGTGGGAAACTCTGTCTAATTAGCTCTACTTTTCTCTCTTTTCTTTTCTATCTAAATCCTATGATTTCATCAGAGAGGAATGTAAAAGACATTTTTTGTTTCAGGTTTCTACATAGTGTCGGTGCAATGGTAAGATTGCTTGCCTTGTGACCCGAGGTTATTGGGTTCATATCCTGGAAACAATCTCTTCACTTTTGAGGGTAAGGCTGCATACATCTACCCTCCCCAAGCCTCACTCAGTGGAAGCCTCTTTCAAGTTTCACCCAATCGCCCATTAGAGGGTGAGTCTAGGCACAACGTTAAGGTTGGTTGCCTTGTGACTTGGTAGTCATGGGTTCAAATCCTAGAAATAACCTCTTTGTTTGTGGGGATAAGGCTTTATACATCTACCCTCCCCATAACTCACTAGGTGGGAGCCTCATGCACAAAGCCGCCCTTTTAGTTGGCTATACCTACAACAAATGAATTGATGGAACTGGTATATTAGAGATAGAAAGATAGTAGAAATAGAGATGAGAAGATGAAGTTTAGGATCACTTTGATCCTAAATGAATTCTTTATATTTCTTTGTATGAAAGCTTTCAAGCTTGAATTACAAGTTGAAATCAATTCCCTAGTAACTGATTTCCCAAAATTAGTTACTCTACCACTTAACAATAAAAAAGCTACCCCATACATCATGAATAATCCTATTTATAGGATCCCCCTTCTAACTAACTAACTATAACAGAAAAACTAACTCATTCCCTTTCTATTCCTCCTAATATACACGTTCTTGATAGGCGGTTTCACCCTTATCCTATCAATACCCTCCCTAAATGAGCCACCTTATCCTCCAGGTGAAAAGAAGGAAATTTCTCTTGTAATATAGCAGCTGATTCCTAGGAATTATCACAACTTGGCAATTGAGCCCATTTGATTAACCCCTCAATTTGTCCCTGGTGATCTTCTCTCCAATCCACTACACTTTCTGGTTCTACCATCAACTCATACTCTTCATTTAACAATGGGGGAAGAGGCTGAGGTTGATGATTGGGTTTGAGGGCCTTCTTTAACAATGATATGTGAAAAACAGGATGTATCTTTGCTTGTTTAGGGAGATCTAATCTGTATGCCATTGGACCTACTATGTTCACAACTTGATAGGGTCCATAATACTTTGCTGCCAACTTAGCAAATGGTGTAGAAGCCAATGATTTAAGTTTATATGGTTGTATCTTCAAATAAATCCAATCCCCTTCCTGAAACTCCACCAATCCTCTATGCTTGTCAGCCTGTTTCTTCATCTGATCTGGGGCTTTGAGTAAATTCTACTTGAGTTTCATCAACATAGGAGGATCCCTTCCATAGAGTGCTTTGAAAGGTGTCATACCAGTAGACCCATGATAGGTAGTGTTATACCAAAATTCAGCCCAAGACAACCAATGAAACCATTGTTTGGGTTTTGGCCCAACAAAACATCTCAAATAATTCTCTAAACATCTATTAACCACCTCTGTTTGAGGGTGATAAGAGGTATTGAGCTTCAACTGAGTCCCATCCAACCTAAATAACTCTCCAAAACTAGCTTAAAAAAATAGGATATCTGTCAGATACTATAGATGAAGGAAACCCATGTAGCTTCACTACTTCATTGACAAATATCACATCTACTTCTTTAGCAGAAAAAGGGTAGCCCAAAGCATAAAAGTGAGCATCTTTAGTGAGTCTGTCCACTACCACAAAAATGGTATCCTTACCATGAACTCTGGGTAATCCTCTAACAAAATCCATGGATATGTCCATCCAAACTTGGGTGGGAATAGGAAGTGGTTGCAACAATCCCCAAGAGTCAGAGTAGAGTATTTATTCCTCTGGCAGATGTCATACTCTTCAACAAATCTTTTAATGTTTGTCTTTATACCCTTCCAATACACACAATTGGTTACTCTTTTGTAAGTTCTGAAAAACCCAGAGTGCCCTCCAATAGGTGTTCCATGACATTCCTTCAGAATAAGAGGAATTCCTTGAGATTACTAGCTTTCCTTTGTACAACAACAATCCTCCCTTGAACTCAAACCCCTCATGACTCCCCGGAAGTACAAGGAGGTCCTGGATGATTTGTTTTAGCTTGGAGTCTTGCTCTACTTCCTAAGTCCAGCCTTCAATATCAGCTACTGACACCAGAGATAGCTGCATACATTCCCATCCTTGAAAGGGCATCAACTACAGAGTTTTCATTCCCTGACTTGTATTGGATCTCAAAATCCATACCTAGCAACTTCACTGCCCATTTAAAGTGCTCTTCTGTAAAGAGTCTTTGATCATTGAGAAACTTGAGACTCTTTTGGTCAGTTCTTATGATATAATGCCTTCCTAGCAAGTAATGCCTCCATTTTTGTACTCTAGTATCCAGTTAGACCCAAAAATTCCCTTAATCCCTGATATCCTTAGGTCTAGGCCAAGAATAGGTAGCCTCAACCTTAGAGGGATATGCTTCCACACCCTGTCCACAGATGATATGGCCTAAATACTCTAATCTCTCTTGAGCAAGAGTACATTTTTTTTCTATTTGCTCTAAGAGAGTTGATCTGCAACACTTCTAACACTTGTTGTAAATGTATCACATGAGTAGGAAGATCCTTGCTGAAAACTAGAATGTCATCAAAGAAGACTAACACAAACTTCCTCAAAAACTTCTGTAATACCTCATTCGTCATGACTTGGAAGGTAGAAGGTGCATTGGTGAGACTAAAAGGCATGACTACAAACTCATAATGCCCCTCATGAGTTCTAAATGTTGTCTTTTCTATGTCCTCATCCCTCATTCTTATCTGATGATACCCAGATTTCAAGTCTAGCTTAGAAAATACCTGAGCCCCTCCCAACTCATTTAATAACGCCTCAATAATGGAAATTGGGAATTTGTTGGGGATGGTAACTTTATTTAAGGCACTATAGTCCACATAGAATCTCCACCCGCCATATATTTTCTTAACTAAAATTATGGAGCTTGAGTATGGACTGATGCTAGGCCTTATCACTCCTGCCATGAGCATTTCTAGCACTAGCCTCTCAATCTCAGTCTTCTGGTAGTGAGGATACTTATAGGGTCTCAGATTAGGAATGTTAGACCCCTCTTTAAGATGTATAGCACCTCAAATTGGTTCATTACCTTTGTTACCTCTGTGGGAATAGATTCCTGAGAAACTGTGCCCCCATCTGATTCACTGCAGTGTATCAACAATCCTTCTCCTTCTTCTTTTAATACTTGTATGAAGGCTCCTACAGATAATTGAGTCTTAGTTAAAGCAGGATCCCCTCTTCATTTGATGTACTGTGCCACCTTTTATCAAAGTCAACTCGAATTTGCCAAAATCTGCTTTGACCTCCCTTAAGCTAGCCAACCATTCCAACCCCAAAACTACATCCACCCCCTTCAATTCAAACAAATAGAATTTTTGGACCATGCTTGAACAACTTCAAGGATGCACACTTGCCCTAGCATTGTATCTTGTGCCCATCCCCTACCTCTACTATGTATTTGGGAGTGGATTGCACCACTAAGTTCAAGCTGCACACCAATTGTGAAGAGACGAAGTTGTGGGAAGCTCCACAATCAATCAAAATCACCACCTCTTTTTTCCCCAAACATCCAGCTACCTTCCATGAATTGGTTGAAGTTAACCCTACCATTAGGGATGGCAACGAAAACCGAATCCATAGGTACCTGTCCGGACCCAACCCGAATTTAATGGGGAAATCCCGTTGTGACTAGGTTCGGGTAAAACCCGATCCCAATTTTTGGGTTTGGGTTTGGTACTGTTGATAACCTACCCCAAACCCGGTTGATATGTATTAAATTAATATATATTTACTAAACCCATAATGGCACATACATCAACACTGTAAAAGCCATTAGTTTTTCTTATTTATGGTTAGGAAAAAA
>NW_017728112.1:0-782 GCF_001865875.1 Lupinus angustifolius
GTTATGACATTATGAATTATTCACAAAAGATTTCAAATTTTCATCTCATGATGTTAATTTACAAAATCATTAATTTTGTTAAAAATTTAAAACAAGTTGTGTTATCTACTAAGTTTAGTTTCAACAATTTCACTTTTTAAACAAATTATCAGAAAGAAACTAATGAAAACACACAACTTCAAAAAAGTAAACACAAAAAAAAAAACTTAAAGCAATTAAACACACTAAAAAGCAAACAAACACACACTAAATTTTTTTAGAATACACCAAAATGATTTTCTTTCAAAATGTTATACACACTCCCCCAACTTAAGTTCTTCAGTTTCCTCAACTTACTTTGAAAATATTTTAAGGAAGTTCGTGTAAAATGTTGAAAGAAATGAAATTAAAAACTAACCAAACATGTTAGGACTTCTCTCCAAGATAATGGTGCCTTTAAAGACAACTCCTTTTTGACTGTTTTTTTTTTGGACTTCGTTTTCCTATAAATTATTAGAACTTGCAATTTCTTTTTCCATGAAGTTAGTCTAACAATTTACATCAATTTTTCAATGTTGAAAACATTATGTTCGTGAATAAAATTTGATTCACAGAAATTCCATTCAAACAACATGCTTAATTTATGAAAATGATGTTTAGAAAAATTGTTTCAACCATGTTTCAAGTCCAATTGATGAATGGAAATCCTAAAAGAATTTTATGGAATCTCAAACAGTAAGATATCAATTCAAACAACAACAAATAAATCCATTCAGAAGTTCATGAATTTATTTTGTTAAAAG
>NW_017728112.1:882-1757 GCF_001865875.1 Lupinus angustifolius
ACATAATCGCCTAAGAAAACATTTCTTACGATCTAACCCCAACCAAGAAATGGTATAAACTCCAGACCTCTAAGTCTTGGTGAATACTTGTTGATAGTCTTTGGTGGTACAACACCAAGAGACGATTTCCCTTATTACAACACTATTTATAGATTTTTCCCTGCTACCGCTAAGCTGCTTGTTTGCACCACTCAGCAACTGACCAAACCCTTCAGCATCTGTTTGGTCAGTTGGTCAAGTAGCTTGGTCACCTACTTAAGCTTCACTCACCAAAGCTAGTTGTGAGCTATGGGACCAACTATGGTGAGATACCACTGAAAAGCCTATGGTGGGCTACTTGAAATGAGGTCATGCATGACTTCATGGTTTCTTGATTGCTAAGTAATTCTGGGTGCACACCGCTGAGCAAACATGTGGCATCACTAAGCTGCCTACTTGAGCAGATTTGACCGAGCTGACTGAGACGTGGCTTGGTGCATGCTGACCTGGTCAGGTGTCTAGTTCACCGTTGAGCATACATGTGGCAGCGTTGAGCTGCCTGCTTGAGCAGCTTGGGCGTGTGTCAGGCTTGTGTCCAACTGTGTCATGCTTGTGTTCTGACCGTGTCAGGCTTTGTCTGGTGCTAGGCTGAGCGGTCAAGCCGGTCCGCTAAGCTGCCTGCTTGAGCAACTTGGTCTGTGCCAAGTTTGTTTGACTGAGCCAGGTTGGGTGTGACCGTGCTAGGCTGGTGTCCAAGTCAACTCAGCATAGCTTGGTCCATGCTAAGCTGCCTGCTTGAGCACCTTGTGTTTGACTTGCTTTTCTTCTTGGACCATGAGTCTTTATTCTCTTTTCTTTTTCTTTCTAAATCCTAAAAAATACATTAAAGAGAAATA
>NW_017728112.1:1857-2199 GCF_001865875.1 Lupinus angustifolius
ATTGGATAAGTGCCATAACATGATGGTGAAAAGTGTATACTTTTTGCACTTATCAAACTCCCCCCAACTTAAATCTTTGTTTTTCCCCAAACTAAAGGTAAAATAACAACCACTTGCCTTTGGAAAAATTAGGTTTGTACAAGATCAAAACTTATGCATTATTCCTTTTAAGTTCCATGAGATGTGTTTATGATTATGTGAATTTGACTAATAATGCTTCAAACTAAGAATTGAACACATCTTTTCCAAAACTCATTTAGAAATTCACTTATTAAAAATGTTGTCAATCAAAGAGATGCATTTCACCCACGGTTCAATAATGGAACCAAATGGGGTAAGTGT
>NW_017728112.1:2299-2513 GCF_001865875.1 Lupinus angustifolius
CGTTGATGAGGGGTACCTCCACATCTCCTAAAAAGTTTACAAAAACAGCAAAAGGTTTCTTAACTAGTGGGTTTTCACTCCACTAATTCATTTTTTATTTTTGAATTTTTAATGTTTTCAAATGTAGAAAACATAAAAATAAAGATGTAAAAAAGGAAAAATAAATTTATGCAAAAGAGAAAAGAAAATGTTATGCACAATTATTTGATAAATG
>NW_017728112.1:2613-3048 GCF_001865875.1 Lupinus angustifolius
TGAAATGTTCTATTATTAAAGCAATTCCCCAGCAATGACGCCAATTTGTTGAAATGATTTTTTTCCTCTTTGGTGTGTTTTCTTTATTTGGTTAAGTATGTGAACTCGGTTTTATTCTTTATACGCCATCACGGCTTTGTTGAAATAAATTCCAACGCTGGTATAATGGTTTCAAGAATATTCCAGTTACAACTTACTTCTAAGAATCATGTGAATAAGTTATTCCATCTTTGCCCCATCTCGGCTTTATTAGAATAAATTCTAACCTCGGTATAATGGTATCGAAGCAATCCCCTATTACATAATTATTAAGTACCTTTGAACACCATGTCGGTTTTGTGGAATAAATTCCACCACTGGTTTAATGGTATTATAATGTACAAACGTGATGAATAGTTAGTTGTTAGAAACAAATAAATAAATAAGGAACAAAAG
>NW_017728112.1:3148-3562 GCF_001865875.1 Lupinus angustifolius
AAAATAACATAAAGCAAATTTTGTCCAAAAATATGAAATGATTACAACCAGAAAATCAGTTCAGAGACATTCATCAAAGCAAACAGAAATCCTAGACACAATCTAAGAATTTGGCTCAGAGCTGTCTTCATCAACGTCCATGCTACTCATCTTCGAAGAGAGATGATGAAGTTCGAACATGATTTGTTGATTCTGAGTATCAAAGGCATCCATCCGGTTAGTGATGTAGCCTCGAAGAGAAAGCAAGAAGTCCATAATCATCTGATTGGAAGGCAGGACAGTAGATGAGGAAGATTGAGCATGAAACTCAGAAGGTTGAGGTTCCAGAGGGTTAGGTTACCAAATTTCTTTTTAAGCTCAGTTTGAGCTTGGGAAAGGTATTTTTCTTTGCAATTTTTGATGACATAAGCATGG
>NW_017728112.1:3662-4112 GCF_001865875.1 Lupinus angustifolius
CGGATTTGAGGGCCATCATTTCGTTGTAGGGTTCATGCACTTTTTGAAATTTGCATAAATCAGTAATAAAAGATGGAAGAATAATTGAAGGGATACCTTTGTTGATGCAATCCCAAATAGCATCTGAGATTACTGCAGCAATATCAATGGAGTCTTCATCATAGATGGAGCTAATTAGCTTTACTTTAGGAAGAGGGATGTTCGACACATGCCAGGAAGGCCATATTTAGGAGAGTATGAAGCTTGTCCATATTTGGGTTTGTTGAGTAATACAAAATTTGTAAATGGGCCCAAACATGTTGAGCTCCAAGTCCTCCAAAAATAGACTTTTCCTAACATATTCTTCTTCATGACGTTTTTCTTCACCCAAGGAGGATGTGTTTAGCTTCATTTGAAAGTCTCACAAGTCATGATTGTCATTTGTTGGATTCCATGGGTTACCCAAGTATT
>NW_017728112.1:4212-4510 GCF_001865875.1 Lupinus angustifolius
GGTTTAGTTCAAGCATTCCACCTTGTCTGGGTGGTGGCCTCCGCTGGTGTTGAATTTTCTGATCATTTAAAGCCATAGATTTGCTAATATCAATGGCTTCTTGTGGAGCTTTGGTCATCAATTGTCCGCCTGCAGTAGCATTTAGTATCCATTTATGTTGCTAATGAAGTCCATTAATAAAAATATGAATCTGAGTTTGCACGTCAAATCCATGGTTTGGGCACTTCCTGAGCATAGATTTAAATCGATCCCATGCTTCGCATAGGCTTTCCTCAGAAGGCTAGATAAAGGTGGAGAT
>NW_017728112.1:4610-5255 GCF_001865875.1 Lupinus angustifolius
TTTTCTTCCACCGTATTCCAGTTATTTTGCATATGTTGTGGGAGATCAAAGAACAATTCTTTGGCTTTTCTGATTAATGTTAACGGAAAAAGTCTTAGAAAGATGGTCTTCTCTTCCGCCTCGAAGATCCCAGCAGTACCAACCAACTCATAAATTTTAGTGAGATGGTTGTACGGATCTTCGTGGTCTAATCCAGCGAAAAGGTTGGTGAACATGAGCTGGACCAACCCTATTTTTATTTCAACTGACCTTTAAGAACCGGAAGGTCTCCCGATTCTTATCATGTTTCTGGGATTGAAACTCACAAATCCTCCTATGCTGCCTTGGTTTTCTGCCCTGGAAAGTAGTTTTTTCTTTGTGCGCGTTCTTTCGTGCTCTTTTTTGCTTCTTGAGGGTTTTCTGTATTTCAGGGTCTAGAGAAAATTCAAGTTGTTTATTCTTGCTCATGCACAAAAAATTATTCTCTCTATTTTCCAAGAAGAATTTAGTGAATCAATGATATACATATTTAATAATCCACATTTTTGTACAAAGTAAAAAAGAAATAATTTGTAAAAAAGAAAAAATAAGTTTATGCACAATTATTTGATTAATGACACATAAATATGAAATGCTTTATTATTAAAGCAATTCCCCAGCAACGAC
>NW_017728112.1:5355-5625 GCF_001865875.1 Lupinus angustifolius
CCGCTAAGCTGCTTGTTCAGCAGCTTCTGACCGTGTTGACTAGGACGTGGCTTGGTGGGTGCTGATCTGGTCAGGTGTCTGGTTCTCCGCTGAGCTGCCTAGTTGGACCGCTGAGCAGCTTGTTCATCAGCTTGGTTTTGTGCCAAGCTCGTGTCTGGTTGACCGTGCCAGGTCTTGATCATGCCAGGTCTAGTCTGGTGGTAGGCTGAGCGACTAAGCAGGTCCGCTCAGCTATCTGGTTGAGTAGTTTGGTCCAGGTCAGGCTGGTGT
>NW_017728112.1:5725-6527 GCF_001865875.1 Lupinus angustifolius
AAAAAGTATTGTTTTAAGTTGGTTTTTCTCAATTATGCTTAAGATAAGTGTCATAAAAGTGTAAGAGTTTTAGGTATATTTGGCACTTATCAACCTCAAAGGCAAAAAACATTCCATTTTTCATTCCAACATTCACTCCTACATTCATACACTTGAACCGAATTCTTCTCTTCTTCTTCTTGTAATTTTCTTGGAGAGTTTCCACTCTAAAGTAGTTTAGGTAAGTGCAGTTTTGTAGTTTTTCTTTCTTAATTCAAGTGGAGAAAGGAGATGGCAAATAAGATGCAAAAACATAATTTTGTAATCTCATTTGCGACCACAAGCATCTCATTCATGGATAGATGGCTCATGTTCCAATAAATTGACTTGGATTATGGTGTAATTTCTTCTTGTTAATTTATCAACTCTTGAAATCAATGCATTCAAGTTATTACTTTTGGGTTAAGTTTTTATTCTTTATGAAGTTCTTAATGCGGTTTTAGCTTGATCACCTAAAACTTGATTTATAGATCCAAAATGCTTTTTCTTAAAGTGTTGCCAAGTGAACTAAAAAGTATAACCTAAACCTTAGTTCACTTGCCATATCAAGCATCTACTTTAAGCAACTTATGTTCAAGGCTAAATAAATTTAATGGAGTCTGAAGTATGGTGTGACAACCTATTCCGACGAGTGGCACTTAATTATTTATTGTATTTCATAAGGTTTGAAAATCATCTTATCACTCTAGGACACTAGATAAAGTATTTAGATATTATATATGGAATTAACCAAAGGTATAACACATAACTTGTAATGTTTTCA
>NW_017728113.1:0-6442 GCF_001865875.1 Lupinus angustifolius
TTTTTAAAAATATTTTTATAGAAAATGATGAAACATGACAAATGTCATGATTTCACTGACATAAGGAGATACTTCATTCCCTATTCGTAAAATGACTAACAAGAAACAAATATTATCACATTAATAATCATTTATTAGCTAATCAATTAAATAATCATTTACTAGGGAAAATTATGTGTTGAATTGTTATTATTTGAAAAAAGGTAACACCAGAAGAAGAATTACGTGCTTGTATTGGACCAAATCAACCCAAATAAATATGACTAGGGATTATGCATCCGAATTTGGGATGCGTCCATTAACAGTTAAAGGGTATAACTTAGACATGATTTATTGAAATGTCTAATCGTATTTAAGGAAGTCCCTTATAAAAGGTATAAATTCTTCTCACTTCTGGTTCATAAAATATCTCTATAATCACTAAGCTAAGCTACCATCTACTAGATAAATTACAAGGTTTTCATTCCCAACACATTATATACCTATTGCCAATGGAGTTGTTAGGTTGATTGTGGAGTAAATATGAGAGATCATTAATTCGTTTAGGATTAATACATTATTCCTGATTATAACCATTAATAATCTGATATATGATAAAACGTAGTTAAAAAAATAAAAATCAAAGAATGGTTTTTTGTTGTGTATCGTATTTGTTATTGGTTGAGACCATGAGCAATGATATAATGATGTTGACCTACCAACTAATAATTTATCATTAAATATACTTATTTTAAGGAGGAAAAATATATAAATATTTACTGTATATCAGTTTTATACATTATCATTTTATTATTTATTTTTATTTTTAATTATCATTAACTCTTTAAAAAATAATACAAATTAATGGTGAATAATATACTGTCTATGTCCAAATGAAATAATTCAAAAAGTTACATACGTAGTTGAACCCGAGCGTTTCATTTAGCCTTATCATGGAGAGGACATGATATAATTTTATAATAATATAGTCTTTTAGGGACTCATGATGGAGTGGATATGCAAAGTTCAAGCACAAAATCTATCGTGTTTTTGTCACTACTGATCTTCGAAGGAAGAGATAAGAGTACTTATTATATGTTGGAAAATCCTTGCAAAAAGTTAGGTACAAATCATACTCTCTCTCCTATATTAATATATGTGATGTTTTTCATTATGCTTTCCTAGCTACCGCGCAATCCCACGGCTATTTATCCCATTTCATTATTTTGTTTCTATTTTTTAATGCACAGGTGATGTTATAACAGTTAATATGGGCTGAGACTGATTTTGGGTCGTCTTGAGAAAATATCTAAAGAATGACTCTACCACTTTAGTTTATATTTATGAATGAAGATTACTTATCACCAATAGTGTCTCATTCTCTGTTTCAAGTCAATCACATGTTAACACGTGAATAAAATAATTTTTTTAAAATTATAAAATAATAAAATGAAGTATTCTGATGAGCTTAAGACATGAAGTGAGATATTGTTAAGACAAATGATCTCTCTCCTATATTTATATGATATGAGCAAGACTGAGCAAAAGAGATAATAAAGAGATCAATGATTCTATCTTTTTATAAAAGAGATATTAAAGACATCAATGATCCTCTCTTTTTATAATTTTTCAGGTGAGCTTACTTTCTCTCGAAGGAGAGTATTGTCATTATAGTCATGTGGAATAAGTTGATCAGCATACTCTTACGAATGAGTTAGGATCATTTTTATTAATAAATAGACAGTTGTTACAAATATAAAAGGAAAATGTATTTTTCAGTGACATATCTATCTTAACGGTTCAAATAAAATTACATTTTTTGTCACTAAAAATAAAGGAAAAAACATACACTCTCCAGTAATGAAGAGGTCCTTATTCCTTAGGATTATGCCACTAGATGTCTTCCCTCCTAATTTATCTTATGACCGGATCCTAGATGTGGGAAGGGTTGATTAGAATCTTTGGATTTTATGACTCTAAGTCCTGTTTTATAGACCATTAACCTGTTAGGCGAATCTTATCCCGTCCAACATGTTTTGGACTAGGAAAACAGTGTCCACATTACATGGCAATTTCCTTTCTCCCTTTCTATCATTATTATCAACTACTTCTCTTCTACGAAACAAGAAAGAGAAAAACTAAACACTACGAATACTCAACCACGATCATTGGATCATAAAAACTAATTGAATGCTGGAAAGCAGATATGCTTAAGAAAAGAAGCAAGTAGATACGTTTAAGAAAAGTGATGACTAGTTCTTACTGGTTAGTACTTTAATTGGTACTTACTCCGTCTCTATTAATCATTAAAAAGAAGTTGGATGGGTTTAATAGAAAATAAAAAAGGAGGAATCAAATGAACAGAATAAGGTTATTATATGATGAGTGCAAACGCATATTATATCAGCCAATTTGCACGAATGAAACTCTTACTAGCTAGTTATCACAGTTTACATACATGGAATTCTCCCATATCCTGAAAAGATATTTAACTAATTTCTAAAATTCATACCGTTTTAACTTATTTTTAACATGTAGTGTACGGCGCAGACATTTAGATACGGAATGCCATAAGTAATCTTCTTATTTTCAACCATTTAACAACAAGTGAGCATTGTAAAAAGTAAATAAATGATGATATCCATTTAATGATAAAAGATAAGTTGTACGTGAAAAATAAAAAAATGTGCTTAATTTACTGAGAAATTTGAACAATTATAAAATAAATTGTGAGATTTATTTAATGAAAAAAATGTGTTGTATTACTGAGGATATTCTTATATATGGTATTAACAATCGAAAGAGGGTCAAAAGAAAAATTATCTATTTGATGTGGCTTTTTTCCCAATATTTTTTATTTTTAACCCTTAACCAATATTCTTAGGTTAAAATATCATGTTGATAATAAAAAATAATTAATAATTGTTTTTAAGTAATTTTTATTCATAGTTATTTTCCTCACTACTATTTCACTACTATTTTTTCTTCAGTGCCAGTTTTTTTATCTTCATCGGGAGAATTTTGACTGTTTTTTAATATATTCCAAATACAATACATTTTTAAACTTTTTGGAGGGATTTTTATGAGAATAAAGCAAATTTCTTTGCTGACATTTTTAACCATATCATTATTTTTATTTTTATATATTCAACCTTGTTGTGTAAGCACCAAGGACGTGAGCCAAGAATCTAACAACTTTTCGACTATGGCTAAAATATATAATTAGATAAGTAATTAATGCGCTTTGACATATGAGTATGTACTATAGTGGGCGTAGAAGATAAGATATAATGTATTTCTATAGTTCTATTTAATAATATCATAAGAATATGGAGAAGTGAATCTGAATCCTCCACACACAAAAAGTAAAGCTTATTAAATTTATCTGATGTGGATCTAGCTCCTAGCTACTCGACTTTCATGTTACTTATTAATCAAATTGAAAGTACAGTTGGATTAACAAGTATCTTGAAGGTATTTTTTAAAAATTAAAAGTAACTTTGTTTCAATTTTAATTATATTTGTATATTTTAATCATGTGATAAATTTATCAATTCCATCACTGCAAATTATTATAAAATAATAATAAAACTGATTATACAATCTTAAAGTAATAAAAATATTATAATATATATGAATAAGGAATAAAAATAAGTTATTATTATATGAATAAATTACACTGACTCATTAAGCTTTAATGAAGTTATACAAATCACTTGTTACTTATTTAAAACTTTACAAATCACCCCTAATAATATATATACGACTATTTTTGTAGAAGACATAAGTGTAATTTCTTAAAGAAAAAATGGTGACGATGGTAATTAAGTCAAACAAAATATGATATATTATGAAGACAAGTTCAAATAGTATACGAGTAAATGTCTATTCATTATTTTTATTTCGTTATAAATTATACTAATAATTCTATGGAGATATTTAAATAACTCTTATACTATATTTTAACTAACCAAAATAATGAGTAAATATTGATTTTTATACTACTTGGATTTGTCTTCACAATATAAAATATTTTATTTTGTCTAATTACAGTCGTCATCATTTTTTATTTAAGAAATTATACTTATAACTCATACAGAATAATAATGGTATAAATGTATATAATTAGGGATATATGAGTGCACACTTACAAGAGTGACCATAAGATTCAATTTAATATGTAGTTGCTATGTACACATATTTCTACAACAACACCATACACAATATTGGTACAAACATTTAGATTGGTAAATGATGAAAATACATAACATCAAAACATTTCATAAAATATGCATAAATAAATATGACTGAATTATCTATATATATTGATTTTGTAAAAAAATTTATACATAGTTAATACATTATTTTCATTCATTTGTGCATTATTTTTATTCAAAAAGTCATTGATAATTAAGAATGAATGATACAATATCAGTAAAAAAAACTTTTACATATTAATGTATATAATTTTCTCTCAATGAATAATTAAGTGAAAAATATTAATTATAAATAGATAAAAATATTAATTCGGAAGTATATATATATATAATAACACCAAGTAGATGGTGTCAGTTTACAATTTTACATATTATTTTTTTTGTACGACAAAAACACCACAATTTTTTTAATTCCAATATTTCAAATAATTTCATAAGCATTAAAAATAGACAACCTCTAGTTTCGAGTCATACAGTAATAAGGTCATATAAGGACTTCAAGAACATCAGATAGAGTAATCCAATCTCATCATTTGTTGTATCTCATATTTTAATTTCCATTTAATCCAATTTCCAACCTTTTAAAGTTTTATTTAACTAAAACAATTTGAGCCCAAGTGTTTGAGAAATGTATATGCCAATTTAACATTTTAGTTAGATCTTAAGTAAGTATCGAAGAAATGTCAGTAATAATGGTGTGATTAACATTTTATAGTGCAAATAATATTCACCAAAAACGCATTGGGTTTCTACTTTCTAGCCCATGATGCCATAACCCATGAGGACCCTAAATGGGTGTTTGTCATGATTGGTCTTTCTACCATCACATACAAGTTTGAAAATGTTTCCCTCTCTTTAACTGATAACACTGTAGTAACGAGTGACCCCATCAAGTGTTTGTGAAAATGCCAAGCAGAGATTCCATCCACCACAACCACCCTGTCACTCCACGAAGGTCACAAAGGCTCATCCTCATCCAACAACAACAACATAAACCCTCCAATCCTCCAACACCAAGGACCCCCTTCAACCCCAAACTCTCCAAATCATACGATTCCACGAAGAAACATTCAAATCAGAAATCATCGTCCAAATCTCACACCAATTCTCAAAACGGCACCACTGGTTTGAGAAGATCTGCCAGGTTGAACAATGGGGATGGTGGAATTCCCTCCCTTCGACGATCTCCAAGGCTTTCCGATCTCAAATTACCGGTCAACGAGGAGAATGGTAAGAAACCCCATATAGAGGAAAACGTTTCCGGTGGTTCGGGTAGTTCAATTTCCAGATCGAGAATATCTACGAGAGTGAAGGCTGGACATCAAGTTGGGGATGCTGATGAAGTGAAAAAGAATGAGAATTGTGTAGTTGAAGAAGGGAAGGTGAAAAACGGGGACATGGTTGAAGTTGGAGTGAAGAGAAAGAGGAAGAGACCGCGTGAAAAGGAAACCGCGATAGGGTGGACAAAGGAACAAGAATTGACTCTGCAAAGAGCGTATCTTGCTGCAAAGCCCAGCCCCCATTTCTGGAAGAACGTCTCTAAACTGGTATTATTCACTTGCCTTAATGTTTTATGTGAGTGTCTTTTTTATGAGACAGTTTTTATAGAGCTGCACTTGTAAGTTGTAACCTGTAGTTGAAGAAGCTTGACTTGTTTTTACTTTAAACTGAGAGCTAAGCTTGAGAATGTTATCACAATTTTACTGAAATTTGGAATTCAATTTTTTAGATTGGCTCATTGATCAAGTATTTTATATTTTTATTTCTAGTTACATGGTTTGTTGCACTAGTTCTGGTGTGCGGTAGCCATTTCTATGAGGTTTGTAACTTTTTACATTATTATTATAACACTCCTTTTATAAGGAACTTGGTACATGGTCAAATCTGTTACATGTTACGTAGGCTAAATGAGGGAACCATGTAACTTTGTTTTGATTAGTAAGTTAATTTCTGGGATTGGGGATCATAGTATAATGATACATAATCTAGTTCAAACACAGGCTTATAATCCAAGTCAGAAATTGAAACTGTATGTTTTTACTTTGAAACCCATCAAGGATGTTGACTTTGATTGATGATTGCCATCTTTTGCTTTCATTAATGTTACAATATGATGCTTGAAGTGTCACTTAAGAGCTTGCATGTTCTTTATTTTGGTCTTAGATATTCGGAAGACATATTGGATTGCGATTAATCTGAGTCGAGTTAGGAAGATCTATTGAGGAAGGGGGGGGGGGGAGCTCTGC
>NW_017728114.1:0-2092 GCF_001865875.1 Lupinus angustifolius
ACACCCAAACACTTTAAGGTAAGAATAGTCAGGTTGCACACCAAATAAAAGATAATAAGGTGAAGACTGGTTTAGGGATGGGGAAGGTAATCTGTTGATGAGAAAAACTGCTGTTGTAAAGGCATATTCCCAATATGACATAGGTAATGAAGCATGAGTGAGCAAGGCTAAACCAGTTTCCACTATATGCCTATGTTTTCTCTCAACAGTCCCTTGTTGATGATGACTATGAGGGCATGAAACTCTGTGAATAATTCCTAGTGAGGTTAGATATTGACTAAATGGTCTAAACTCACCCCCAATCACTTTGGATGGCTTTAATTTCAGACTGAAATTGAGTATGAACATACTTATGAAAGTGTTGAAAGATGAGAAGGGTGTCTGACTTTTTCTTTAGTAGATAAATCCAAGTGTGCCTGGTGTGAGCATCAACTATGGATAGGTAATATCTAAACCCTGTTTCTGAGTGGACAGGAGCAGGACCCCATAAATCCAAGTATAAAAGATCAAAAGGCTTGGCATACACAGTAGTAGAGTTTGGAGAGTGTAATTTATGAGCCTTAGCACAACAACAAGCAACACAGAAATCAAGAGATGTTTTATTAGAATGTAAAATGTTACATTGTTGCAATACATTCTTTACAGCAGCCTCATGGGCATGTCCTAGTCTATAGTGTTAGAGTTTGTAAGGACTTAGAACTAGGTAAGCTAGAATTATTTGCAGAACTGAAATTACAGTGAATTTAAGAAGGTTTAACAAGACTTGAGAAGGCATAGAGTCCCTTTGCAGTGAGAGAGCCTTTAAGGAGAACCTGTTTAGTAGCCTGTGATTTAACAAGGCAATGGTTAGGATGGAATTCAAAAAAGCAATGATTGTCCTTGGCAAATTGAGACACACTAAGAAGATTTTTTGTAATAGTGGGAACAAGAAGCAGATTATACAATGACATAGATATATTAGAGTCAAAAGGAGACTTAAAGTGAGCATTGCCACTGCAAGTAATAGGAGCTTTATGACCATTACCCATATAGATGTGATCAGAGGCAAACTGCTCTGTAGGATCAGCTAGCAAGGATGAATCAGCAGTTAGATGATTTGTAGCACCTGAATCTGGATACCACATGGATGTTTTGTTGAAATCTTGAACAGTGTTGGTCACATTCATTGCATAAGGTGGCTGATGAGTATCAGGTCTAACAGTGCCTTTAGGATTTGTCAAATAGTGACTTGAGGAATGTGAATTGTAGGAAGGTCTTGGTTGATTATAGGAATAGAGAGATGTTCTTGGTCTTGTATAATGAGGAGGCACTCCATAAGCAGGATTCTGTAGCACTGGAGGATGACCAAATGAAGCATAAGAGTCTGAAAATTGTTGAGTATTGTAGTTGTGATCATAAGCAGAAGGCATTGTGTAGGAGGTATCATATGGAGCAAAATAACACCAGGTCACATCATGACCATGTCTATTGCAATACTCACAGAAGTATACTGAAGTTCTGCCAGATGACCTATTACCACGACCTCGTCTGCCAAAGCGTCCCCCTCCACGAGATCCACCATAAGTTTGATTAGATGAACCACGAAATAGAGGCATTGAAGGGAAACGTGCACGATAAGGTGGATGAGAAAGAGGAGCAGTGTTGGTCACAGAAGCAGGGGATTGAGTAGGAGAAGATTCAGTAGTAGCAATATTAGCAGAAAACGCATCAGACACAGTTTTGTGTTTATTTTTCACTAACCTTGATTCAAAAGTGAGAAGAAATTGCTCTAACTCATTGACAGAAGGAGGATGCGTCTGTCTAAGGTGGATGAGGAAGAAGAGGAGTGTTGGTGACAGAAGCAGGGGATTGAGTAGGAGAAGATTCAGTGGTAGCAACATTAGCAGAAAACGCATCAGACACAGTTTTGTGTTTATTTTTCACTAACCTTGATTCAAAAGTGAGAAGAAATTGCTCTAACTCATTGATAGAAGGAGGATGCGTCTGTCCTTCAATAGTAGTAATGAGTGGATGAAATTCTTCATTGAGACCGTCTAGAACAAAATCAACATGTTCCTCCAAGGTAATTGGTGCTCCAATTGAAGCAAGAGAA
>NW_017728114.1:2192-6424 GCF_001865875.1 Lupinus angustifolius
TATATATATGAGAAAATATTCTTAAGGTTTAAGGAGATAATAAGAGAATTAGTTTATTTGCTTAACAGAGGAGTAACATTAGACATGGTGAAATATTAGAATATACCATTGGGGTTTACAATATTACTCACTAGTGGGAAAGTCCTTAGACCAAAATGATTAATGAGTGGTCAATTATCTTGATTGTTATGGACTTCCTTATTCAATTATTTTAGTCATTAATATTAAAATATTTATGTCTTCATTGCAATTATTATATATTTGATAATGGTGATTTTCTTATCTGACTTTATACTATTGTATCTTTAAAAATAAATATCTATGTTTGACTTATCATATTGATCATGATTAATTGCACATTTGAATGATAGTTACTTGGAGTAGCTTGAGAGCATATGGCTAATCACTCACTTGAAAGTGTAGTGATAGTTGGGTCATTGCACATTTATTTTTGATCAATAAGTTACGTCTTGAACTCGTTCTGAGGGACATGACATGATAAAAAAAGATTACATTGGGACTGAGATCACTAAATTAGGAGATGTTATTGAAATTTTAAGTTGAGAAAATATTGATAAAAAGATTTAGTGGACTAACTTTGGTTAGTGCGCATACATTATTGCATTTTTAGTTGGAGTTGGAGAAAATGGAAAGATATGGTGATAAAAATATCATTGCAGTTTTGGGTAGGAACGACAATGGTGGTGATTCGTCAAGAAGCCTTAATGAATTGCTTAGGCGGGATGTTCCAGTGAGGGCCGGTCTTATAAACCATATGACCAGGATAGTTCTACATGCAAACTCAGAAGTCTCTAACACCCTCTTGTGCATTATCAATATGTATTCCCGGTTGCTTTCCCACTAGAGTCTTGGTCTTTGCGTATTGTGATGGATATTGGTTGGTTGAATTTCATAAGCATTGCATTTGAGATAATATAATAGTGGATTATATATCCTAATAACAAGACGTGAATATCATTAATCATATATAGATATTTATTATGAGTAGAGATAATAATTGTTGTATATGTAATTTGTGATACATATAATTGTCTAATTATTGTATTCTATTTGTTTGTATCGATCTGATGTTATAATTCTTTATAAATCCACATTGTTGCTTTTGTGTGATTTAATGTCTTACTCTCTCTATCTCTTCCATCTGCTTGCATGTATAAATGAATTATAGGTGAAACAGTTGAGTAGCTTGTCGAAGATTTAAAGTAGTATAGTTACCTATGTTTGACGAAGTCTTCCTAGTTTTATTTTGTATAATTGTGTTGGTACCCTTAGCTCTGGTAGAATTAGAAGTTGATACCTCAACATTTTGTTGGTTATATTTTGAAATAAACAATATTTAATAGTATCTTGGGAGACAATGATTTTACTATACTGGTGGATTTTATTTATTACATATTTTATGAGGGTTATAGATAATTAAAAATCTCTTTGAAAATTTCCCTTTATCTTCAACATTATTCAGTAAAACTTTTCCTAAAATCATTTTTTCCATATAAGCAAATTGGGGTGTTACATATAGTGGTATTAGAGTTAAGGTCAGTCTTACCGCTTATGGGTATGGCATTGCATGCTTCTTGTATGATTCTGTTTGTTTGTGATTATGTGATAACGTAAATAAATTATTATGAACATTTGGTTCTAATGTGCATGGAGTGCAGGTTGATTATGGTTGGACATGGTCGTAATGATTTATTGGCTCAAATGGTAATTGTTCTGCTAAACAGGATTGCGAATCTGCAGAATTTGAATCCAAATGTCAACCAAAATCCTAATCAAAATCCAAATCCAACATAAGGACCGACTGAATATCTTGGATTGCATGAGTTCTGTAAGCACAATCCAAGTCAATTTCAAGGTGGATTTTCTCTTGATGATCCTAATTATTGGATTCAAGAGCTGGAGAAGATCTTTCGAGCCATGGGTTACAATGATGCACAAGAGGTGACTTACGCTTCCTATATGCTGATTAAGGAGGCTGAGAACTGATGAGAATATACTAGGAGACAAGGGGAATATACTAGACTCGTGGGAAGAACAAGCATTTACCTAAGGAGCTTTCAAGGGGAAGTTGCTTCAAAAGTATTTCTATGTAGATCTTAAGAGGAAGAAGGAGTTGGAATTTCTGCAGTTGGAGTAAGGAAACATGACAGTGGGGGAATATGCTGCCAATTTCGAGGAATTGGCTAAGTATTGCCCCTATTATGATCTAGATGTTGATGGAAGATCAAATTGTACCAAGTTTGAGATTGGTATGAAGCCTGAATTGAAGATGATGTTGGGCCATCAAGAAATTAACGACTTTCCAACTCTAGTCAACAAGTGTAGAATGTTTGAAGATGACATGAAGGCAAGAGTTGTTGCTTTGAGGAATGTGATTCCTCAGAGAAATTTTGGACCTCGGCGAAGCCAAATGCAAGGAAGGGGCAAAGGGAAGATGTCATATGACAATAAGAAGCCATACACTTCATCTATTGGCTACCGAGGATCTAGTTCTCAAGGGTTGAAGGCTACTACTGCTACTAGGGGACAATCAATGAACTCTCTACCTTTGTGCAACATATGTGGTCGAAATCACTCTGGGGCCATTTTTCCGGGAACATGGAATAGTTGTTTCTTATGCATATAATCTAGACACATCAAGAGGTATTGCTCGAAGATGAAGTAGAGTATGAATATGGTGAAAGCTGGGAAACCCAAAACAACAAGACGAGTTTTTACAATGAGTGGTGTTGAGGCTGCAAATGCTGATGGTTTGATCCAAGGTACATGTATTGTGAAGTTGGTCCCCATATTTGTGCTATTTGATTCGGGTGTGACCCATTCTTTTATATCTTTTGACTGTATGAAACCAATAGGGTTGAAAGTAGGTTCCATACCCTTTGACTTGGTTGTATCTACCCCTACCAATGCACCCATGGTAGTTTCGACTCTATATTCAAAGTGCATGTTCTTGTAAACAATAGGACCTTCTTGATAGATTTGATATGCTTACCGTTATCCCATATAATTGTGATTCTTGGGATGGACTGGTTATTTGCTAACCATGTAGTTTTGAATTGCTTTGATAAAACTATAGTGTTTGGTGAACTTAGTGAGACATCTGAGACTCCTAGTTGCTAGAGATCTATGTCAGCCAATAAAGTTAATACTTCTATAAAAGAAGGAGCACTTGCTTACATTCTCCTAGATTCCTTGGAAGGAAAGAATAGGCCAGATATCAAGGATTTGCTAGTAATATATGAGTTCCAAGATGTGTTTCCTGATGACATTCTCAGTCTACCAGCAGCGAGAGAAGTGGAGTTCTCAATTGATTTAGTACTAGGAACTGAAGCCATCTCAATAGCTCCTTATAGGATAACACCACTAGAATTGGCTGAGTTGAAAAAGCAACTAGAAGATTTATTGACCAAGAAGTTCATTCAACCAAGTGTTTCACCATTGGGTGCTATAGTGTCGTTGGTTAAGAAGAAGGATTGCACTACGAGGTTACACACAAATTATAGACATCTGAACAAAGTAATAATTAAGAACATGTATCCATTGCCCAAAATTGATGATTTGATGGATCAATTGAGGGGAGTTGTTGTATTCTCTGAGGTTGATCTCAGGTCAGGTTACCATCAGCTTAGATTGAATACAAAGGATATTCCTAAGACTGCTTTTACGACACGATATGGACATTATGAGTACCTTGTGATGCCATTTGGTTTGACTAATGCTCCTTGAAGATTGTAAAGTGCCACAATTATATTAATTCATAAGGATAATTTAGGACTTTTCGATTCTGAATACTTACTTTATGTAATCATAGCTGAGGTTTTGATGACAAATTGTACTAATCTCATTTTCCAAGCTTCTATATATGTTTCAAGTCGAAAAGGGATGAATTGGACTGACAATGGGCCAAATGTGGTGAAGCATGCAAAAGCCTCAAATCAGCTCCACTATGCTCAACATAGGAGCTGAGCTCAGCATAGTGGCGCTGAGCATGGGAAATCATGTTGGAGAAATTTCTCCATACGTAATCCATAGATTGAACGCAGAAGTCCTCATGGTCATGGCTTTGTTCTCATAACTTAATGTTTATCTATGGATTCCTCATGGTCATGGTCCAGACCGAAGAAAGCCCAAATGATTTCATGGTGAAGAAGAAGAACATACCTTGATGAGCCATTTCGGAATCTCGAAGGTATGAGGGTGTGATGATCTTC
>NW_017728115.1:0-288 GCF_001865875.1 Lupinus angustifolius
TCCTCCTCATCCTATCCTCATCCTCATCCAATCCTCATTCTCATGCTCGTCCTCATCCTTTCCTCTTCCTCATCATCATCCAATCCTCATCCTAATCCGCATTCTCATCCTCAACTAATCCATCTCCTCTTCCTCATCCTCATTTTACTCCTCATCCTATCCTCGTCCTCATTCTACTCCTCATCCTATCCTCGTCGTCATCCTAAACTCATCCTCTTCCTCATCCTCATCCTCATCCACATCCTCATCCTCATCCTCATCCTCACCCTCATCCTCATCCTCATCCTC
>NW_017728115.1:388-720 GCF_001865875.1 Lupinus angustifolius
TTCCTCATCCTCATCCACTTCCTCATCCTCATCCTCATTCACGTCCTCATCCTATCCTCATCCTCCTCCTCATTCTTTCCTCATCCTCATTCACCTCCTCATCCTATCCTCATCCTCTTCCTCATCCTCATCCTATCCTCATCCTCCTCATCCTCCTCATTCTCGTCCTCATCCTATCATCATCCTCTTCCTTTTCTTCATCCTATCCTCTTCCTCATCCTATCCTCATCCTATCCCTATCCTCAACCTCATCCTATCCTCATCCTCATCCTCATCCTATTCTATTCCTCATTCTCATCCTCATGCTATCTTCATCCTCATGCTCGTCCTCA
>NW_017728115.1:820-1521 GCF_001865875.1 Lupinus angustifolius
GAGGATGAGGATAGGTCGAGGACGAGAATGAGGATGAGGATAGGATGAGGAGGAGGATGAGCGTAGGATGAGGACGAGAATGAGGATGAGGATAGGATGAGGACGAGGATGAGGAAGGGATTAGGATGAGAATACGATGAGGATGAGGAAATGGACTAGGATTAGGATGAGGATTATGATGCGGATAGGATGAGGACGAGGATGAGGATAGGATGAGGACGAGAATGAGGACAAGAATGAGGATGAGGATAGGATGAGGATTTGATGAAGACGAGAATGAGAATTAGGATAGGATGAGGATGAGGATAGGATGAGGACGAGCATGAGGATGAGGATGAGGATATGATGAGGACGAGGATGAGGACGAGAATGAGGATGAGGATAGGATGCGGAGGAGGATGAGGATAGGACGAGGATGTGGATAGGATGATGACGAGGATGACGATAGGATGAGGATGAGAATAGGATGAGGATGAGGAAGTGGGTTAGGATGAGGATGAGGATGAGGAAGAGGACGAGGGTAAGGATGAGGATGAGGACAAGGATGAGGATGGAGATAGGATGAGCATAGGATGAGGATGAAGATGAGGAAGAGGATGAGGATTTGGATTAGGGTAAGGATGAGGATGAGGATGTGGATGAGGATGAGGATAGGAGGAGGATGAGGATGAGGATGAGGACGAGGATGAGGTTCGGAAGAG
>NW_017728115.1:1621-5221 GCF_001865875.1 Lupinus angustifolius
GCGCCATATCACCCTTCAACCTATTCCATCTTCTTTTATCCATTGCCTATTTCTTGTTATCTTACAAACACATCCAAACACAAACCTAAACACTACAAACCGTGGCCTTAAACAAGCAAACACCAACCAAGAAAAGATCGTTCTTAGAATCTCCTGAAGAGGTTCACATCAAGTGGTATCAGAGCTTAGGCTCTTGCTTGGTGTTTTTTGAAGTTACATCAACTCTTGCAAACCGTGAGTTCTTGTTCAAAGCAAAAAGTTTTCTGCCAAAACTTTTTCTTGCACATTCTGTATTCTGTTTTTGTTGTTGTTTTTGTGTCTTATTTTCATGCAAACAAAAGAGTCCAAAAAGAAAAACAAAAGAGTCAAAAAGAGTCCAAAGAAAATAGTCCAAAAAGTGTCAACAGTGTCAAGTTTAAATCCGTGTAGTGTGTTGTTGTTGTTGCTGTTTTTCTTGTTGCAAAGTGTCAAAGTCCAGAAACAAAGTGTCAAATACAAGTTGAAACCGTGAAGTGTTGTAGTATTGTTGTTGTTGCTGTTTTGTTCTTATTTTTACAAGTGTCAAACACAAAAGTGTCAAACACAAGTGTCAAAGTGTCAAAACCGTGAGTCTTGTTGTTGTTAGTGTCTTTATTTTCATTTAAAGAGTCCAAACACAAAGAGTCAAAAAAAATCAAAGTGTCAAAGAGTCAAGTCCAAAGTACAAGTTGAAACCGTGAGCAAAAGTGCAAGCAATTTTCATTACAAAAGTTTCAAAGTGGAAGAGCCGAAGTTCAAAGCAAACCGTGAGTGTTGTGCCATATTTTCTTACAAAAATTTTCAAAGTTTAAGTGTGAAAACAGTGAGTTGTTTGTGTTGTTTACCATACAAAAAGTCTCAAAAGAAGCCTTACCTTTTCTGCCTACAAAACCGAAAATCAAAGTGCCATATTTTTATTGAAAGTTGGGTGATTTTCTTGTCACAAAAACGTGTGTTCTGTTTTGGTTCATTCAAGGAACCTTGGAGAGAATAGTGAGTTGAGTGATTGAGAGAAACACTAGTGAGGTTTGAGGGTTTTTACATTATCCACAAACACTTTGAGAGTTTTCATCTTCCACAAACACATGAGTGAAACACCAAGAAAGTGAGTGAAAATGTCTAGTTTGAAAGTAGTTCCAAAAAGAGACTTGTTCATGGTGAGGAGGCTTCTTGGAAGTCAAATCATAGAAAGTGAAGCAAGCCAAAGAGAAAACCTTTTTCAAACAAGATGCCTAGTGGAAGGCAAACTTTGCTCTCTAATCATAGATAGTGGAAGTTTTGCCAACATGGTTAGTACAAGATTAGTCTCCAAACTAAATCTTGAGACTACACCACACCCTACTCCTTACCAAGTACAATGGCTAAGTGAGGTTGGGGAAGTGCTTGTTGATAAACAAGCCAAAATTCACTTTTCAATTGGTAAATATATTGACTATGTCATTTGTGATGTGGTAGACATGGAGGCGAGCCATTTGTTGTTCGGCCGCCCATGGCAGTTTGAAAAGAGAACTACTCATGAAGGGTACACTAACAAGTTCTCTTTTGAGCACCAAAACCGCAAGGTTGTGTTAGCCCCTTTAACACCTCAACAAGTGAGGGAAGATCAAAGAAAGTTGAGAGAAAAGATCGAAATGGAGAGAAAAGAAAGGGGGAGAGAAGAAATGCGTGAAAAAGTGTGTGAAAAATCAAGCGAAGAGAGATTAGAGGGAAAAGAATCACACAAAAGCGAGAAGGGTGAGGATATAGAAAAAAGGGGTTATATGTCAACAAAGGGGGAGGAAAAACATGCTTTGATTTCAAAACAACCATTGTACCTACCTTTTGGTCAAGATTTTTTCCTAACCCCTAACCCTTCTAAGGAAGGCGAATTCCCTTTGTGTATTGAAATGTTTTTGCAGGAAGTGGGCAATATGTTCTCTAAGGGAGTACCTCATGGGCTGCCACCTTTGAAATACTTCATGAAAATTGCCTATGGAATCCATTTGGGCCAAGAGGAGAAAAGGCAAGAGAAGAATATGCCAAGTGATGGATTTCGGGTGGAAATGAGGATGGGTGTTGGGACATCAATTTCGAGGTCGAAATCCCTTCAAGAAGGGGGGATGATGTGATCCAGAAAATGCCCTAGATTCCAAAGAAGGAGCTATTAGGCATAAGTGGGCCCAAGCCAAGAACAAGGCCCAAACTTGGAGTAAATGTACTTTTGCTCCTCATAAAGAACATCAAGGAGAAGCCACCCAATCCAATCTTCATAAAGATCATAAAGACCATCAAGGAGCATCCTCCAAAACCAACCCAAGGGAGTTATTTTCGTTTTTATTACATTGCTTTAAGTGTAGGCCAAGATGGGGAAAAGATTTCCCTACCCTTTAAATAAGGGCACGGCCAAGCTTGAAGCTTGGCCTAGGACATATTTAATGTGTCCTAACATTTCCTATTTCTTTCTAAGTTGTTTTTAAGACTAGTTTAATGTGTCTTAATTCTTTTATTTCAAGAATTTAATGTGTCTTAACTTATTTGAATTTCAGAATAAATGAAGTCTTTGAAGAGCGTTAAATGAAGTCAAGACCATTAAAGCTAGCATGGGAATTTCGTGCTACTCACTCAAGCAAGTCAAGAGTGGTTAATTCCATGGAGTAATTCGTGCAAAGACTTAACTTTTAGTCAAGCATGATTAATTCAAAGAGATGTATTTCGTGCAAGAGATTAAATTCATGAAGATTATTTGTGCCAACCATTAAATCACTTCAAGAGTGATTATTCCTTGAAGTTTTCGTGCAAGCCCATCATCAAGTCAAGCATGGACTTAATTGTGCCGCCCATCATAAAGCCTTCACAAAGAATTAAGTTGCCACCCACATTTAATCCAAGGTGATCCGTGCAATCAAGCATAGAATCATGAGGAATTAATCATGAAGACTTCACCAAATTAATTTGCCGCCCACATTCATCCCAAGTGAACCGTGCAATCAACATGGAATCATGAAGACTTCGAGGGAACCGAATTACCCATGAAGATTACCATGAAACCAAGACTTAGCATTAAGGCATTTTCATAGAATTCAAAGTTTTTCATTTATTTGTAATTTGAATCTTTTAGGAGTTCCCATAAGGAATTTACCTTGGATATTTCGGTTGGAACAATGTAAACCAACAATTTTATTTTCCTATAAGTGTAACTTTCGGATGGAGAAATAAACAGTTTTTGAGTTTTCATTAAAAATTGAGGATTGTCATTCCTGTTGAGAGTTTCTCTCCAAACTCCTTGGCTGAACCAAGGTTATAAGTTCTTATCAAGAACCACGTTCTTGTGGCGAACATCACCCGGCTTATCAACATTCCATTGTTGTGGCGCCATATCACCCTTCAACCTATTCCATCTTCTTTCATCCGCTGCCTATTTCTTGTTATCTTACAAACACATCGAAACACAAACCTAAACACTACAAACCGTGGCCTTAAACAAGCAAACACCAACCAAGAAAAGATCGTTCTTAGAATCTCCTAAAGAGGTTCACATCAATGAGGAGTACGATAGAATGATGATGAAGATAGGATTAGTATAGGATGAGGATGAAGATGAGA
>NW_017728115.1:5321-5625 GCF_001865875.1 Lupinus angustifolius
CAAGGAGAAACCACCCAATCCAATCTTCATAAAGAACATAAAGACTATCAAGGAGCATCCTCCAAAACCAACCCAAGGGAAATAAATGAAGTCTTTGAAGAGCATTAAATGAAGTCAAGACCATTAAAGCTAGCATGGGAATTTCGTGCAACTCATTCAAGGCAAGTCAAGGGTGGTTAATTCGTGCAAAGACTTAACTTTTAGTCAAGCATGATTAATTCAAAGAGATGTATTTCGTGCAAGAGATTAAATTCATGAAGATTATTTGTGCCAACCATTAAATCACTTCAAGAGTGATTATTCC
>NW_017728115.1:5725-6421 GCF_001865875.1 Lupinus angustifolius
CTCCTTATCCTATCCTCATCCTCATTCTCCTCCTCCTCCTCCTCATCCTATCCTCATCCTCATCCTCTTCCTCATCCTAACTTCGTCCTCAACCTCATCATATCCTCATCCTCACCCTATCCTCTTTCTCATCCTCATCCCCATCCACATCCTATCCACATCCTCATCCTCACACTCATCCTACCCTCCTCTTCATCCTCATCCTCTTCCTCATCCTCATCCTCTTCCTCATCCTCATCCTCTTCCTCATCCTCATCCTCTTCCTCATCCTCATCCTCTTCCTCATCCTCATCCTCTTCCTCATCCTCATCCTCTTCCTCATCCTCATCCTCTTCCTCATCCTCATCCTCTTCCTCATCCTCATCCTCTTCCTCATCCTCATCCTCTTCCTCATCCTCATCCTCTTCCTCATCCTCATCCTCTTCCTCATCCTCATCCTCTTCCTCATCCTCATCCTCTTCCTCATCCTCATCCTCTTCCTCATCCTCATCCTCTTCCTCATCCTCATCCTCTTCCTCATCCTCATCCTCTTCCTCATCCTCATCCTCATCGTCATCCTCATCCACATCCTATATTCATCCTCTTCCTTATCTTATCATCGTCCTCATCCAATCCATGTCCTCCTCCTCATCCTCATCCTCATCCTCATCTTCATCCTCACCCATCTTCGTCCTCATCCTCATTCATCTTCATCCT
>NW_017728116.1:0-1690 GCF_001865875.1 Lupinus angustifolius
CGAGCCATTTCGAACCTTTCTCAAGGAACCAATTCTATTGCTGCTTATTATACACAACTCAAAGCCTATCGCGATGAACTTGATTCTTATCATACACTTCCTGCATGTGCCTGTGGTGTTATACCCAATTATAATGATATTTATGCTACTGAACATCTCATGGATTTTTTACAAGGCTTAAATGATTCATTTGCATCTATTCGGAGTCAAATCCTCCTAATGGATCCTCTTTCTTCTGTGCCAAAAGCATACTCCCTTTTTTTACAGGAAGAGCGCCAACGTTCATTATCTGATTCTCGTTCCGTTGCAATGGAACAATCTGCTATGGCGGCTCAACATATCACTAATTCTCGTGATGGCAAAACTAAAACCCCTTATCACTGTTCACTTTGCAATGTTGATGGACATTCTGATAGTCGTTGTTACACTAAAATTGGATATCCTTCCTGGTGGAAACATAATCTTGGATCCAACAAAAACCGCCGTGGGCTTCCTCTCGTGATGGTCGAGGCTCGAGACTGTCTGCTTCACACGATCATCCTACTGCTACAGCTGTTACTTCATCTTCGGATTCTCAGCCATTGGTTAATTTGTCTCAGACTCAAATCCAACAATTACTTTCTCTTATTAAGTCTGGTAATGATCAACCTCTAGCAAATTTTGCAGGTACCTCTTTTCAATGTTTTGCGTCTTTTAAATCTCCTTCCTCTTTTTGGATTTTAGATTCTGGAGCAACTCATCATATGGTGTCTGATCTTTCTTTTTTTCATTCATACACAAAAGTCTCATCTTCTGTTAAATTACCTGACAATAAACTTGTACCAGTACATCATATTGGCTCTATTTATTTGCAATCTGGTCTTTTAATTCCCCATGTTTTACATGTTCCCTCATTTCAGTTTAATCTTTTATCTATTAGCAAATTGTCACGTGATACTAATTCTTCTATCATTTTTACTCCCACTTCTTGTATTTTACAGGACCAGAGGACGAAGAAGACTTCTGTGATGGGTGAGCAACATGGAGGCCTTTACCTTATGCACCATTCTCCAACTATCTTTTCCTCTACAGTTTCATTTGATTCCCATTTTGATTTGTGGCATTGGCGTTTGGGACACCCAGCCTCTACTCTATCTTCCCAATTCAATAACCTTGATTCTAGCATTAAGTTTTCAAATAAATGTTCATGTCCTGTTTGTCCTTTGGCAAAACAGACTCGCTTAAAATTTTCATTAAGTAGCATTTCTACTGTTACATGTTTTGAGTTAGTACATTTTGATGTTTGGGGACCCTATAATAAATTTCACTTTTCTGGTGCAAAATTTTTTCTTACTGTGGTTGATGATTTTTCTAGAAGTACATGGGTTTTTCTCATGCATCACAAAAGTGAAGTTAACACACTAATTCCTCAATTTTTCAAAATGATTGAAAAACAATTTCACACATGTATTAAAAAAATTCATTCCGACAATGCACGTGAATTTTTCAACTCCCACACTAATAGTTTTTTCAAAGATTTGGGAGTATTGCAACAATCAAGTTGTGCTTATACTCCACAACAAAATGGAGTTGTTGAGCGTAAACATAGACATTTACTAAATGTTGCACGCGCTCTACATTTTCAATCTAATTTGCCATTAAATTTTTGGGGTGATTTTGTGTTAACAGCTACTTATCTAATCAATCGTTT
>NW_017728116.1:1790-3425 GCF_001865875.1 Lupinus angustifolius
CCACTTAGTCCCTCACATCAAGAACCATCATCTTCCAACCACGAACAAGTATCACCCCCACCTCCCTCAATAGTGCACAACCGCCCCAATCGACCACGAAACCGGCCCAACTACCTCCATGACTATGTTTGCTCTCTCACCTCATCACAGGCGTCTTCTTCGACTCCTACTCTTGGTAATCCTTATCCCCTTTGCAATTTCTTATCTTCTCACATTTTTTCTCCTACTTATCGTTCTTTCCTCTCAAAAATTGCTATTGAGTCTGAGCCAAAATCATACATCGAGGCTAAGAATTTTCCGGAATGGCGCAATGCAATGCAATCTAAGATTGACGCCTTGTGTGAAAACAAAACATAGTCTTTAGTTTCACTACCACCGGGGAAGAAACCGATCGGTTGTCGTTGGGTTTTCAAAATTAAACGCAACTCTGATGGAAACATTGAACGGTATAAAGCACGTTTAGTTGCTAAAGGATATACTCAAATTAAAGGGGTTGATTATTTTGATACTTTTGCTCCAGTTGCTAAACTTGTTACAGTTAGAGTTCTTCTCTGTGTTGCTGCTGCAAAAAATTGGCCTCTTCATCAACTTGATGTCAATAACGCTTTCTTACATGGAGATTTACATGAAGATGTCTATATGCACTTGCCACCCGGTTTTAGGCGTCAAGGGGCGCCTCTTGTTTGTAAGTTAAATAAGTCTTTATATGGTCTCAAGCAGGCATCAAGAAAGTGGTATTCAAAATTTTCAGAAGTCCTTCTTGATTTTGGTTTCACACATAGTACAGCTGACCCATCTCTTTTTTGTCTGCATCGTGAATTTGGTTCTGCTTATTTGCTTCTCTATGTCGATGATATTGTCCTCACAGGTTCAGATCTCCATCTCATGAACTTGGTGAAAGATCTTTTACACATTCACTTCAAAATTAAAGATTTGGGTCGTTTGAAATATTTTTTGGGTATTGAAGTTGCAAGATCAAAAAAGGGTATTTATTTATCCCAACGACAATATGCTCTTGATATTATATCTGATAGTGGTCTTACTGCTACCAAACCTGTAGACTTTCCGATGGAACAAAATTTGAAATTATCTCTATCAGATGGTACGCTTTTAACTGATCCTACATCATATCGTCGCCCTGTGGGTCGTCTTATTTATCTCACAGTAACGCGCCCTGATATTACATACCCCGTCAATATTTTGAGTCAGTTCATGCAAGCTCCTCGCCAACCACATATGAATGCTGCTACTCGCCTTATTCGTTATCTCAAGTCTACTCCGGGCCAAGGTCTTTTCTTTCCTTCTAATTCTAATCTATCTCTTCAAGGCTATTGTGATTCAGATTGGGCTAGTTGCCCTACCACTCGGCGCTCCACTACTGGATATTGCATTTTTTTGGGTTCTAGCATAATCTCTTGGAAGACAAAGAAACAAAGTGTGGTCTCTCGTTCCTCTGTAGAAGCAGAATATAGAGCTATGGCCAATGCAACTTGTGAAATTACGTGGCTCTCCTATCTTTTGAAAGATATTGGTTTATCTCCTTCTAAACCAATACCGTTGTATTGTGACAACCAATCTGCTCTTCATATTGCCTCAAACCCGGTATATCATGAACGTACAAAACACATAGAAATA
>NW_017728116.1:3525-6415 GCF_001865875.1 Lupinus angustifolius
AACAATTACAATTACATTCAAATTCCCTCTTTACACCTCCAATGTACTATTTGCCGAAGAAGCCCTTGGACGATGAAGCTACTTTAACTAGCCAATGTTGAGAAGGACATGGAGAGATGCAAAATGCAATAAAATCTTTACCTTCTTGGACAACTCCTTAGGAATCTCAGGCAATTCCTCTCCCACTTGGCAAAGCTTCCTCTACCAACTGATTATCCTCGAATCCAATCCATTGTAGCAAGAACCTTCTTGGTTCTTCTTGAAGATGTTCAAACATATTGAGATTTTGAACCAAACCACTCCTAAAATAGATGTTGAATTCTTGCCACATGCACATCCTATTACTAATTCAAGCATGGCTGCAAGTTCATCTGCGGTGCAGGTACCAATGGAAAATGGAGAAAAAAAGGCCTAGTGGTCTGATGCAGAGTATACATGAAATTGAAAATCATCCTTCATAATTATGGTTGTTGATCCTAGAATCTTCATTATTATTTTTGTTTCTTGATACAACAAGACCAAAAGATGCAAAAGAATGTGCATAACATAAATTGAGTTCACATTCCAATGAAATTGTGTGATGAAATCAGAATCAACAACATGTGAATGTTGATGATAGAGTAGATAGTTGATGTTGATGATGATTCTTTGTTGAATATTAGAAGAGAAGAAAAAATAATCGTCAGGAATGCATAATGATGGTGATCAAAACCTTCAAGATGAAGGCTCTGATATCATGTTAAGTTCCATCTCAAAATCAATTGGCAATGAGAGGAATAGCCTAACAAGTATTTAAATCATTCCCGAGACAACGAGGTAGGCGATGTTGGACTTACTTTAAACATGCCCCATCCACATAAGCATACCGGACCAAGCAAAGGGTTACCTTTGACCCATAACTAAAGACATTTTTTGGCCCATGACATCTGGAAAGAAGTTGAGCTCTGGCTCTGATACCATATTACGAATTTGTGTAATTCATCCCCATTTTCATTAATTATTCAGAACATCAAAGGGGGCTTATATACACTTTACGAGTAATAGAATTTATTGTTTGATAAACAAGCAACAACGCTAACCAACTTAACTACCTATTCAATGGCTATATTGTAGCCATATTGTGCGTGAAACAACCCTTAGAGACTTCTAGAAAGAAACTAAGGAAAACAAAAAGAATCAAAGAAATATAGCAAAACATAAATAGAAGCAAACTAGATGACACACAACCCGTGCCAGGAGGCACAACCAAGTTGTGGGTAGCAAGCCTGATAGACATGACTGTGTTATCCTAAAATACTTCCGATATGCATTCTATTGGTATATATATGTCAACAAATTGGTAGTTAATATTTAGTAATATACTTTTCATTTTTACTTCATCATTCTCATAGCTTTTTTTTTCAATTTCAATAAAAAGTTGTAAATAATAGTGATACTAAAGAATTATGTTCCAATGATAAGTTGGAAATAGTTTATATTGTGTCATGGATGCCTATGATGATAAGTATATTTGTTGTCTTTATGTTGGTCTTATATTGTATTTTCCTTCATCCAGTTCTATTTTTATTTCCTCAGTCCTCACACAAATCATTGTGTACATTCTAAAAAGTTCTATATATATTTATTCTTAGGATCATTGTAATTACTGGAGTAAATTATACTGACATTTCCTGAGTTTTAGTGACATTACATAAATCACCCCTTACTTTTCTACACCTACACAAACCTCCCATAGTTTTTATACTTTCATTACACTGACCACATCTGCATAAGAAATAAGTGTAATCTTTTAAACAAAAAATGTGATAAATTCAATTAAGTTAAATAAAACATGATATATTGTGTAGACAAGTCTAAATAATATACAAATCAATGTATCTTTATTATTTTTTGTTAGAAAATGCATCAACAATTCTAAAGAAATCTTGTTTAAATCGCTCTTATAATATAATGTAGCGAACCAAAAATAATAAAGAAATATTGACTCATATATTATTTGGACTTGTCTCCACAATATATCATGTTTTGTTTAACTTAATTGCATTTATCACATTTTTTGTTTAAAAGATTACACTTATTTCTTATACATGGGTGGTCAGTGTAATGAAAGTATAAAAGTTAGGGGAGGTTTGTGTAGGTGTAAAAAAGTGAAGGGTAATTTGTATAATTTCACTAAAACTCAGGGGGTGTCAGTATAATTTACTCTAATTACTGTGTAATATTTTTTAATCACTACATTCTTACAAATTTTATGTATGTATAATTTTTGGTATACATAAAAAATTATCAAGTTAATATTATTATTTGACATACACTTTAGAAGCTGGAATTATTAGGCACGACTATTCTTGAATGTCTTTTATTTTGTTTTCTAAAAATTAAAGAACTATTAGTCTATTAACAATATAATAAAAAAAACTCCTTCATGCCACATGTCACATTCTCCTCACATGTTTTCCCTTCATGTCACATGTTACATTCTCCTCACATTTTCCCATCTTAAAATGTTCTAAGTTATTAAAAAATTTAAAAAAAAAACTCATTCATGTCACATGTTATTACTATGTACCTTCCCACACTATCCTTACTTTTTATATATTTTATATGTTAATTTAATAATAATTAGCGATTGGTCTATGGTGCTACCCCACCAAAATTGAGTGTTTACCGTACCTATGTTTTCTTATGTTAACATGTAATAGACATTGAGCATTAAATAAGATTGAAATCATTTTTCACATCCAAACTATTTCTTTACATTAATCTATGTATATTATTTAAAGTTTACTATTAATCTAAGAATAATTGCATTGTTAAACCTCATCAAAGTTTTGTAACACTTTTTCAATTAAATTTTAATATTTCAGATTCTTTGAATTTTAATTTTTCT
>NW_017728117.1:0-5720 GCF_001865875.1 Lupinus angustifolius
AAGAAGCCTTTATTATAAAGGCCAAATTTATACTTTGAATAATATCATAAACATAAAACTATACTACTCTTCTTCATCTTCATCTTTCCAGCACTTCAGAGTTGATCTAGGAGAACCAGACTCAAAAGTCTTCTCAAACTTCTGATAGAAAACAGAACCACCCATTCCAAACCCTTCATGGTTCCTTTCTTCAAGACAATACCCCTCGACATCTAGCAAAAAGTTCTGCTCAAAGAACTTACTTGCATGGTCGGTATGAACAGCAATTGAAAACTCAGTAGGTTGGAAGCATGCTAATACCCTCTTGACCAATTTGTTCAAATTCATCTTGGTCAAATCATATCCCACACTTTCAAAGCTTGCATAACTAAAACCATCCTCAGGAGTAACATGAATAGTAGAAACAGCAGCACCTTCCACAGAATTCATTGAATAACCACATGGTTCGAACTCAAAATCACATATCTTAGAATCTGGAAGAATCTTTCTAATACCAGAATTTACAGTCATTACTGCACCAGAACCTGATAGATCTTTATAGAAAACTGATGCTTTCTCCTTGTCTAAGCCAGTCATGCACATCTCTAGAGTGTAAACAGAGTCAGATGGGTTCACACGATCAGCAGAGGCAGAGTAAACATGCCATTTCTGCACTTTGTCTAATCCACCCATAACATAGGCAACACTACCTGCCCCGAGTTTCGCAAAGTAGCCATCGAGGATCGCCACTTCCTCAGAGAAATTGCGATGAGGAAAGGATTGAGCACCGGGAAAAATGAAACTTCCTCGAGTGTACCTTACAGACATAACTTTGAGGGATAGAGACTCGGCCAATGCCAAAATATGTGGGATAGAAAGGAGCAATTTTGTGGTGCCACAAGTTTTAATGATAATTTTGTAGGCGTAAATGAAAAGGCTGGACTCAGAAAGAACATAGGAGTCAACATCTTCATTAGATAATGAAGAAACAATGGTGCACTCAGCGGGTGCTAAGAATTCATCCAATTGGGATTTTGCAAGAGATCTTAGACCCTTTCCTTCAGGATCAGAAAAGAGTCCAGGGTGAAAAAAACATATCTCCAACCTTTTTTCGAATCCTTCGAAACCAATCGCAGAAACTTGCATGGCCATATTGCCTCAGAGAAAAGAAACGAACACAATAACAACAACAATAACCAAAAGAGTGGGATTGGAAAGATGATGTTGGAATGAGAGTAGGAAATAAACCTAAAGAGAACCGAATAAAGCACTTAAAAGAAGGGGTCTATAGATCAAGGAGAATATCAAGATGGCTTGCGAGCACACTGCAATAGAACAATAAACAAAAGTGTCAGCAAAGATCAAATAATTAAACAAAATTAAAGTTTCATTTGTATTGATCAATGTTTTAAATTACATTCCGCAAACTATCCCGTAATTTTATGGGATTGGCCGCAATTTAAATCACCAGTATGAAGTACATTGTTACTGTTATTGTGTTTAGAAAACTTACGTTGGAGTAAGCAGCAGATCTGAATTTCTTAATTCCACCGTTTGGGCGAATGTCTTCAATGCTATAACCGAGGGGAGCTTCGTAGAATAAGGATGATTTACTACTACTACTAGACTTCTGCTTCCCACCTTTAGACTCCATTAGCTCATTCAGTTCTGTGCAAACACAAACCAATAAACAGGTAAACAAAGTGTCCACAAAAACTGTTACATGAATCAGAATGCCACAAAACAATGTTAATCTAATAATCATATTGCGGTCGCATCCGGATTTGATCCCGAATTTGAAAGAATGAATTTAACATATGTGTATAACTGATCTGCAGTTTAGAAAGATAGAAAACGAATATGAATTAAAATAAAGACGATAACAAAACAGTATAAGAGGATGAAAAGTTTAAAGGACCACGAAGCAAGATTTTAATAGAGAAAAAGGAATAAAAAATTGAGGTCGACCACAAAAGGGGACACACTCACACAAGCCTCAAAGAATATTGTGTGGCTGAAACAATAACTTTTTAGCCATACATTTTAAAATAATATTATTTTCTGCGCCTAAGTATATTTAAACACATAATAATGATAATTCTAATTAACAACGGAAAATAAAAAATATATATAATCATCTAAACGATAACAAGAGAGGATCATCTTTTTAAATCGAAAATCGATATAGCCGTTATATCTAAAATACAAGCAATTAAGCACATTTAACAATTACAGAATCTGAAGAGAAAAAAGAATTAGTACCTAGTTTTGGTGATATTAGGAAAACTTAATGGCCAAATTCAATCCAACGAGAACAAATGGAACAAAATCTGGAGAAAGAAAACAAAATAAAAAACGAGAACACAAATAAACAAATGAAAGGAAGAAAAGAACAATGAGTCAAAGACGGAGGAAGGAAAAAGCGCTTACAGATACGAAAGAGAAGGCACAAAAGCTGAAATGGGAATGGTGAGAATCAAAGGAAAAGCTATTGTTAAAAGAGAGAAAGTGAGATCGATATTATAAGACTGTGTTTGGCTGTAAGAATTGTGAGAGAGGGTGAACGTTAATTTATAGAAATAATAAATGATGCGTGAGATTGTGTTGAGAAGGTGGAAATACTGTTTTGCCCTTAGCCTGCTTATGTGTCCTTTCGTCTAGGGATGGCAACGGGCACGGGTAATAGTTACCCGCTACCCGTTTCAAAATTAGAGAACATTATCCATAGTCGCCTCTACCCGTACAGGTATCCGTGTGTGAGTATTTGCGGATATTTCTGGGTATCCGCGGGTACAACTAGTACCCGCACATTTCCTATATTATAAATTAATTTTTACTTCTATTATGTTTCAAATATGATAAAATTTAATTATTTTTGTACCTTTTGATTGAATATTTGACAAAAATGCTAAATTTATTGGTGTTTTCTATTTGTGTGATTTTTTATTCTCATTTGCTTAACAAGTAATATATATTTTCTTTGTAAAACATGTGTGTTTCTACACATGTAATAATATTTGTAGGGTGTTTCACCACCAAACTCAATAAAATATGTAAACAAAGTAAACGGAAAAAAAATATACATAGTCTAATGAATGTTAGAATAATACTTTTTATTTTAATTAAATATAATATATTGATCATATAAATAGCGGGTACCTGCAGGTACGAGTACCATAATACCCATACCCACCCATATGTATTACGACTATTTTTAAAAACTCGCTTATAATACCTGCGGGTACCCATTTGTGACCCTTACCCATACCCGTACAAGTTTTACCCATAAGTACCTACGGGTTCGGGTTTTTTGCCATCCTATTCTTGTCATTGCCGGATGATTTTACTATAATATCTTTCTTGTGGGGTTTTGATTCTATTTTCATTCAATTAATTAATTACTATAAAAGTTTGTTCAGAAATCAGAGTAACCCATTATTTTCATATGGGTGGAATATTAATGTTATTTTTCCAATTAATTAATACATTGATAAAAGTTATTGTTTGAGTATGAACTTGTTTCAATAATATATATTGAATAGTAATAATTATAAAGAATAGTGAGGGAAGAAAATATAATATATAGTAAATTATATTGATACTTCTAAGTTTTAGTGAAATTTCACAAATCAAATTTTTCTTTTTTAAAGCTATACGAATCACCCCTACTTATATATATATTCTTAAGCAAAAATGATGAGAAGTATAATTTTGTAGTATAATATATATCGGAAAAATATATTTTAAACAATAATAGTGTCTAGATCTTAACTTCTTAAATTTAATGCTTATCAACCGTCTTTTTGAAGGTGCATTTTGTTTTTAATGTCATGGATAATATGGAAGGAGGGATAGAAAAGAAAAAAAAAAGTATACTCTAGTATTGCATAAATTTTATACTTTTAGATTAATCATTTATTATTTATTTTTAATTAACATTTATACTGATAATATATAGATATTATATTTATTAGAGAAATGATACCCTAGATTATAATCACCAATGGTGATAGTATAGTAAATATGTATAAATATTTATATCATAATATAAATCACTAACTCCTTAAATAACCATACTGGAAGCTGGATTATAGTCCCTTCTGGAAATTTTCTTTGTCCTTTTATGTGAACGTTTCTGGGCCTCACATTCTGCACTCTAAAGTTAACTTCCATGTATTAATTAAAGACATATTCCAAATGAATGACAGCCCTACATTTCATTCAAAGTAGAATTCAGTTTTGCTAAAAACAAGAAAAAGAAAAACTTATTTGGCATATGCTTTAATAACCACTGCCAAATGTTGTTGAGTAATGAATGTTAGAAATTATAAATTTCTAATTAAGGTGAGCATCGTATATTTGATACAATGATATCAGCTATTTATTCTGGGGTTACATTATAAGTGATTTAATTACTAACACCCCTTAGATTTCTAAAAGCTAATAACAAATATAGGCTTAATGGGTGATATCCATCAGGTTAACCCATAGGGGATAATGAGAACCCTATAAGTTAACACATCAGGAAGGTTATGGTCCCCAATACACCAAATCAAATTTAGTTTTCTCCTCTCTCCATCAGAGTGAAAACGCAAGTCCCAAGAGGAATTAGGGATTTGGTTGAAGAAGACCATCTTACCACAAAACCTCTTTCAGAAACGTAGATCAAAGGAGCACATCCAGGAACATGGATTCAGGTATGACACTGCACCCTTTGATTCATATATGTGTGAGAATCATTAAATTCATGATCCTAGGATTGGTATTTCACCAATCATAAGGAATTTCTAACAATTGGTATCAGAGCCAGGTTCTGAATTTTATGATTCTCCATTAAGGGTGTTTTCTCCAATATTGTATGAACCCTAATTTTAATTTGGGGATTATTGAATTATGTTTCCGCTGTTATGTTATAAAGATTGAGAATTTAGGGTTTAATTTGGGAATTATAAAATCTGATTGTAATTGTTACTGTCTTTTATATATATATAAAAGAATGTATACATGAATGTATGCGTGAATGAAACATGAATGCACTTTGGTTTTGCCTCTGACGTTTTCTTTGCCTCTGATTTTGTGCACTAGTATACTGTATATATACATGTTGTTGGTTTTCCAGTGCAATTTTTTTTTTCCAGACTTATATATATATATGTTATGGTTTCCCTCTACAATAAATTTGTGTGTACTAATATCAAGATGTAATTTTTTGGCACCATTGTTTATGGTCTTTTTGGCACCACTGTTTGTGTACTAATATCAACAAAATGTTTATGGTCTTATGCACTTTTCAGTGCATTACATTTTGTGTGTGATGAAATTATCATATTTGTTCTATAATAATTTTGTTCTGTGATAATTAAAATGTACATACTTTTAGTGACTTATATTGCTATTGCATAAATGCAAGTGTTTATATTCAAATGCTTTCTTTGCATTGTTTCTTTAAATAGCTTGTACTGTTTTGATTTAGAATTATACGGAAAACAATTATGGGATAAGATTTGGTAATCATAAAAGATATCAAATCTGGAGGTTTTAATTCCAAGATCATTAATTTTTAGTAATGGACCCATATTATTTTTAATTTTTTGTCTGGTAATTATCTAGGATTAATGGATGCAATATGTTGCCAAAGTAACCTCTATTGTTAGAAATTAATTGAATTACACAGATGAGTATGAGATTATTTATGCGAATTGTGTTCGGCCCAAAGGAAGACACAATTTGGCAAAATAATA
>NW_017728117.1:5820-6331 GCF_001865875.1 Lupinus angustifolius
GATTAGTCATTCTTCCTTACCAGAGTCTCTTTGGGGGAAGCTTTAAAGACGCAGTTTACATCCTTAATAGGGTGCCAAGTAAAGCAGTTAACAAAACCCCATATGAGCTTTGGACTAATAAAATACAAAGTTTGAAACACTTGCACATTTGGGGTTGTCTAGCTGAGGCGCGGCCTTATAGACCGCATGAAAGAAAACTGGACTTTAGAACTGTTAGCTGTTATTTTATTGGCTATGCCGAACGCTCTCGAGGCTATAAATTTTACGATCCCACTTCAAGACTCCTTTTTTGAGACGGGAAATGCAAGATTTCTTGAGGAAATTGATTTTGGGAAGGAAGAGAACATAAGGAATGTTGTCTTTTAGGAAGAACCGGTTAGTGATTGTGAACAAGTTCTTGTGCCTATTACCATTCAAGGAATAAATTCGGTAATAGAAGATAATGTTCAGAATATTGTTCCTGACAATATTTTAGAAAAAGACAACAATGAGGTTCTCCCTCAAGTACCTA
>NW_017728118.1:0-5828 GCF_001865875.1 Lupinus angustifolius
ATTATGTCAATAGTTTATGAATTGTGGTTTTTATGAGAATCTTGACCATATCTTATGTGTATACTATATATGTTTGATTAATACATGCTTAAGCTGAATAAATCAGAATTATTAATCATTCAATGTCTGACTGCGTTTATACATGTTGGATATATCATACAAACTTTGTTCATATTCTATTCTTCTAAGTTTAATCGATTAAGTGCCTTGATAATCAATTAAATCTAGTGATTTGTTTACTTGTTCAATTCTTAGAAACTAGTTAATCAATCACAACTTGTACTTCATGATTAATTACAGTTTCATTTCACCAACTATAATATCTCTTCCTACTTTTGACCAGTAATTACCATTTAATTATCTATACTTTTTGATAATGTCAAAAGGAGGAGAAAATTTGTTTTTTTGTTTGACGTGTTTCATGTTGTTGAGCTTCCGTAAGTTTTCTACCAAAATCTTGCTTATATCACCTCATTGCTTGGTTGATGGGGAGAACAAAGTGAGGGGGAGCAGCACAACTTTGACATTTAACCCACCTAAGAAAACACATCTTGATCATCATCAAGCTCATCAAACAATGATTTGGTGTAGAGTTTGTCATCATTAAAAAGGGGGAGATTGAAAGCGCAAAGAGTCAAGACTTGCAAATTTGACGCTAACCTAAGTTTTGATGAAGACAACAGACATGCAAGTAAGCTTGAAGATCGTACAACAAACAACGAGCCGAACACTCAAGGGTTTCATCTATAGACTTAGGGAGTTGTAAGATTTACTTCTATTAGAAGTCTTAAAATGATTTCCTTAAATCGAGTCTAGGTTAGGTAAACCTAAGTGGAGTCTCACATGAGCCTTAATATAAATTAGATTAAAGTTGAGATAACACATCGAGATATCATATGATAAGTAGGCTCATTCATTCACATACATAGTCTTATACATTAAAGGTATTATATTTGAAAAACTATGTATATCATGTGCATATCATATAGGTAGTTTACTTTACATCAAGAAAAGTATTTTTAATAAGTATAATCGATTAAGTATTATGTGTAATTTATTATCGAGAATTACAATAGCTAACCAATCTGATGTTGATGATGTGTTAATCGATTAAGACATTGTATAATTGATTAAGACATAACAGAAAAAATAAATTTTTTAATAGCCTGTTAATCGATTAAGTGGATGAATAATCAATAATAGCAGCATGAGTATGTTTGGTATAAATGCTAGAATTCTGGCCCATGTGGTATAAGGTTCATATTTTCATATCTTGCATATTCAGAAGATCTTTGAGCATACATTGTCATATAGGTTATATTAGAAAAGTTTAGAGAATAAGAACATGTCAAATAGGGCTTAAAACATGAAGTTGTAGCATACATCTCAAGGGCTTTTCATGCATAACATTCATTCTTGTTTTCTTGATAAGTTTTTAAAGTGAAAGTAAGAAAAGTCTGTTTTCTGAAAATTTTGAAATTTTTTTTGTGAAAACCTTTGCATAAATTTCTCATATAGAATAGGTTATCGTGAGTATTCTACTTAGTATTTTTAAGTTGAGTTTACATTGTTATATTCGAGTATTCAGTACTCAAGAAAACTCAATATTTTTCAATCAAGGAAAGTGATCTCTTGGTGAGTAACTTCACTTCAAGAAGAGATCTTGTTGTTCTTCAGAAGACTAGGAGGTCTTGGTGCAATCGATATGTGGCTGAGGCCTAATCGTGGAACGATAGCTGATCGTAGTAGGCGAGAAGATAGGTCAAACCGAGGTTGTCAAACTTGTAGAGTCCAAGAAAGTTGCGTCTTAGTTTTATCGTTTATTGGAAGTTTGTGTGTATCAAACATACTTTAATAGTGAAGAAGAAAAATCTCCCGAGATCAGAAGGGGTGGCCTGGATTTAGTTTGCAGTGGACCACAAATGAACCAGGTTAAAAAGTTCCTTGTACACAATTTTTTAACTCTAATCTCATTTACTTTTGTTATTATGTTCTTGCTAATCGAATTGATTATGTATTACATGTTATAATCTGTGTAAACATCATTCTTTAATCTTTGTAATCAATTAACTGCATAAGGATTGGTAATTGGTTACTTGCATAACAAGAAACCATTAAAATCAAGAATCTGCAAGAACTCATGATAATTCATTATCCACATGCATAATCAATTAAGTCCGGCATAGATTAATCGATTAAGTCTAGCACAGATTAATCGATTAATATCAAGTTTAATCGATTAAGTGCAATAGTTTTCTATTTTGCGCAAAATATAGGAAAAGCAGAGTAAGTGATCTACGACACCTATTCAACCCCCCTTCTAGGTGTATTCTGACCTGCTGATACCCAACAACTGGTATCAGAGCTAGTACGAAAGTGCTAGCTTGACCACGTATTCGTTCCATCCTAAAGGATAATAAGATGGATTCCACAAACTAATTTTGCGATGATGGCGCATCCATCAACCACCCTCCAATATTTAGTGGCGAGGGGTACACCTATTGGAAAATGCGCATGAAGATCTTCATTGAGGTAATGGACACAAACATTTGGGAATTTGTGGTCAATGGTCCTTTCGTTGCACTCCACTTGGTGGACGATGAACCCAAAGAAAAACCAAAAAGTCTTTGGACCAATTGTGAGCGTAGGAAGGTTCATCATAACCTTGGACATAAAAACATTATCACATCGATCCTATCATATGATGAGTTCTTTAGGGTTTCGCAGTGCCAAAATGCGAAAGAAATGTGGGACATTTTACAAGTGACTCATGAAGGCACGAGCAAAGTTAAGCATGCTAGGCTAAATGTGCTTACACATGAGTACGAGTTATTTCGCATGTTGTCAAATGAATCTATTAGTGAAATGGAAAAGCAATTTACTCACATTGTTAACCATTATAGTTTCCCTTGATAAATATTTTGCTAAAGGAGAATTAACTAACAAATTTTTGCATTGTCTTGATAGGTAATGGCAACCGAAAGTAATTGCAATCATGGAGTCGAAAGACTTGGATTCCATGCCTTTAGCGACATTGTTTGGCAAACTCCAGAAACACGCGATGGAGTTAGGGCGCTTGATGATGAATAAGGATTCATATAGGAAGAAGAAATGCATATCTCTCAAAGCAACCACGTCACAAGATCATGAAGAGAAAGTGAATGACGATTTTGACTTTGATTTGGATGACGAAACCATGAATCTCCTAGTATGAAAATTTGGCAAATTCTTGAAGAAAAGAGGAGGATTCAAGTGGTTTCAAAAGAAAGAAGCACGAGACTCAACCAAGAAAGGCAAGAACCCAAAGGAGTGCTTCACTTGCCATGAATGTGGGAAGGCTGGACACATGAGGCTACAATGTCCGACCTAACTTAAAAGGGTTGAATATGAGAAGAGCACTCGTCGAGACTTCAAATCAAAGGTGACCATACATTGTGTGGGATGCTCCCGAGGAGGAATCAACATCGAGCACATCTGATGAGAAGGAGTCTGTGAAACTATGCTTAATGGTAAAAACGCAAGATGCTTGCAGCTCTAGTGGCAGGATGATGCGAATGAGGTATATTCTGAAACTTCATATTTTTTTGATGACTCCCCTACATATGATGAATTGTATAATGCATTTGTTGAATTACATAAGGAATTGAAAAAGCTTGTTAGGATTAGCGTAAATAGGACACGGGTAATCCTATTGCATGAACAACAAATCATTAAAATGAAAAATGAGTTAAATGAACTAATATTGGAAAATGAAACTCTTGATTTAATATATTCTTGTAGTTCATGTGATTTCTCTAAAAATAATTTATGTCAACCTGTTGTATGCGATACTTGCGAGACTTTGCAAACTGAGAATTCAAATTTAAAAGAAAAACTCACAAAGTTCACATAGAGTATAGTTAATCTAGACACATTACTTGCTAAATCGAGAAATGCTAGTAACCATATGGGAATAGGATATAAACCCCCAACGAATAAGAAAAGGCCATATAGGAGACCTGTAGTCCATACTCATAAAAAGTGACATATTCGCGTGCGTACATGTTTCTATTGTGGCACTCATGGCCATACATCCATTGCATGTTATATTAGAAAGTATGGTGTGCCTACTGGTACTTATGTTTGGGTGAAAAAGGGACAATGTCCTTTGGTTACTAACAACAAGGGACCCAATATAGTTTGGGTACCCAAACAAACCAAGTAAATTGTTTTGAAAGTATGCCTTCACACACAAGGACAAGACTCATATCTAGATATTAGATGTTTGAGGCATATGATGAGTAATCAATTAAAGGGTCTTGATCTGTCACTCAAGGATAAAGTAAATTAAGTAAGGCATTTAGAGTTTTTAATAAATATACAATGATTGTAGAAGAATTGATCCATATTCATTTTGACGAATCTTCTATAAAAGAGAAGAGAAAGGTTTTGTCTGATGATGTTATAGGTGATTTTGAAGAAGCATTCATTAAAGACTTGGAAAAGGACAAAGAGGCTTAGGATGATCAAGAAGTCAATGAGGACCATCAAGACTTGTCGAGGATGTGCAAAACCAAGAAAGACCATCCACTTGATAAAATAATAGGTGATATCACTATGGAGGTGGTAACCCGTAGTTCTTTGTGTAACTTTTGTAATTTTGTTGCTTTCGTATCACAATTAGAGCCTAAGACCATAGATGAGGCCATAGAGGATGAGCACTAGGGTATAGCTATTTTCCAAATCCCACTTAACATTTTCCTAGCAAGCATTATATATATAGAAAGTGGAAAATAAATAAGACATTCTAAAGCAAGTGATATTAATTTTCCTATATACAACCATGTCTACTCAAGTGATCATTGTTGAATGTGGCAAATCTATGATACTCACTTGTGCTCCACTTAAAAGCGCAAATAATTAAGACTTGCACATTTGACGCTACCCTTTGTTGTGATAAAGATAACATACATGCAAGTAAGCTTGAAGATTGTACCACAAACAACGAGCCGAACACTCAAGGGTTACATTTATAGACTTAGGGAGTTGTAAGCTTTACTTTTATTAAAAGTCTTAAAATGATTGAAATTGAGACATCACATCTAGATATCATATGATAAGTAGGCTCATGCATTCACTTACATAGTCTTATACATTAAATGTATTATATTTGAAAAAGTACTTATAACATGTGCATATCATATAGGTAGTTTACCTTACATAAAGAAAAGTATTTTTAATCAGTATAATCGATTAAGTATTATGTGTAATCGATTATCGAGAATTACAATAGCTAACCAATCTGATCATGATGGTGTGTTAATTGATTAGACGTAACATAAAAATTAACTTTTAACAGCTCGCTAATTGATTAAGTGGATGCATAATCGATTAATAACAACATGAGTATGTTTGGTATAAATGCTGGAATTCTGGCCCATGTGGTATAAGGTTCATATTTTCATATCTTGCATATTCAGAAGATCTTTGAGCATACATTGTCATATAGGTTGCATTAGACAAGTTTAGAGAATAAGAACATGTCGAATAGGGCTTAGAATTTGAAGTTGTAGCATACATCTCAAGGGATTTTCATGCATAACATTCATTCTTGTTTTCTTGATAAGTTTTTAAAGTGAAAGTAAGAAAAGTCCATTTTCTGAAAATTGTGAAATTTGTTTTGTGAAAACCTTTGCATAAATTTCTCATATAGAATAGGTTCTCGTGAGTATTCTGCTTAGTATTTTTAAGTTGAGTTTACATTGTTATATTCGAGTTTTTAGTACTCAAGAAAACTCAATATGTTTCAATCAAGGAAAGTGATCTCTTCATGAGTAACTTCACTTCAA
>NW_017728118.1:5928-6310 GCF_001865875.1 Lupinus angustifolius
GAGATATTGTAATTACAACTCATAATATTTAGTGGAAAATCTCTTGTGATGCAAGAGTACTGGATGTAGCCTTCGGTGGACAAGAAGGTGAACCAATATAAAAATCCTTGTGTACTCTCTTCTCCCTTACCTCTTTTATTTATTCTTGTTTACTTTCTGCAATCATATCTTCTGCACTTTAACTCTTCATTTTGCAGAAAAAGTGGTCATAATTTCTAGTCAACTAATTCACCCCCCCTTAGCTGCAATCTCAGTCTTACAATTGGCACCAGAGCTTTTTTTGAGTAAATTAGTCTCAAAACTGATCCTACATCAAAGATGGCCAGAAGATCATTCCTAGGAGAAAGTTCTAAAATAAACCGCCCTCCAAGTTTTGTTGGAG
>NW_017728119.1:0-6255 GCF_001865875.1 Lupinus angustifolius
TATATATATATATATATATATATTAAATCCATTGCAAAAAGTACTACCTACCATGCAAATCTAATATTACTAGCCGGAGATGAAATGTACTGCATTTGCATTAGGTAGACATAATATATAAATATGAATGATGAATAATAATAATAATAATGTATAAAGCTCATACATGATTGATACATGTATTTATTTTCTTTATCATTGGGCCTGCATAATTAACATAAATGGACTATAATTGCGCAACAACATGGGCCAGGCCCATAGATGAAGCCCATGTTGTTGAGATATGGTGGCAATGAGGGATGAAATCAAATGAATAACCATTATGTAACAATTACATAAGCCCCGTATCAAGTTCATTTCTGATATGTATTTTTGATGCACGTGCATGGTTCCTTTTTACTTTGTATAATACTACTTTATCTCTATATAGTGTGAGTGAAGTGGTAAGCTTTTTGCATGAAAATAAGCAAAAAGCAGTAACATGTTAAAACAGATAGGGAATCAGATTCCAACACCACCAACGTCTTATATTGTATACCTTAATAGTTGCCGTTTAAACACTTTCCTTAACATGTGTTTAAGTGCTCCAATTTCCAAATAGCCACCAACCTTTTTCTAATGCAGTACTCATATTCTATATCCATGGAAGACAATCTAATTCAAACAAGGTAAAACTACTACGACCAAAAATATATGTAAACCAAATATTTAATGCAACTACGTTCTTCTAGACTCAAATCTCACACATCTTTTTAACCTAGAACTAGAACAATCTTACTTAGTTGCTCTGTACTATTAATCCCTTTTAGGTATGTGGTCGTCTCTTCCAACAAATGTCGTTCTCATAAGTCGAACCTTTGATTTTTAGTTTTTCTGAGGATCTAGCAGAATCTTACACAATTAGACCAACATCTTATTGTATTCATTAATTATTACAGAGCTCCTTTTAAATTTTGTTATTTGTATATCAAATTTTGAACATCACCTATTTATGATAATCCCTCACTTTACTATATATGATATCATTTTCTTTCATCGTAGTATTTCAATCTATCTCGATAGTCAAAATTAATTTGTTGCTTTCTTTGGCTGATCCCACCATTACCATTGAATAATACTAGACATTGATAATTGATTTTGGTACGAATATAATATACAATGCTCTTTTTCCCTATCAATTCCATGCATGGGAGCCACTATCCCCATTTTTTATGAACAAAAGTTACAGAACAACGCGTCATAAAATTAAAGAAACTTATAGGGTAAGATACTTAGCCAACATAAAAACCCTAAAAAAATACACTAAAACAAAAAGATGTGAGAATAAGAGCAAAGTAAAGGCTTTTGCTTTCTCCTTCACTTTAATGCTCTTTTTCCTTTTCTTTGTTGCCTCTGCTATTCTTCTATAGTGTGATTCTCCACCATCTCCCTAAAGAGCCATCAAACTTTATTAAAGAAAAAACACTATCAGATTGAACACCATGGTTTTCTCTTCCATTCCACTCTATTTAGATCCCTCCAATTGGCACCAGGTAAGTTTTCTCTTAATTTCATCCACACCTTATAAACCCTAGAACAACCACCAAGGCATAAAATCCTATTATATTCCTTGTATGTTAATAACTTATTGGTATACTGGATTTGTTTTCATTACAACTTGACAATTATTTTCTATATATTTCTTACTTAATTTGATCATATTTGTTTTGCAGCAACCAAATCAGCATCAAGCAAATGCCAATAATAGACCTCATGAGCTGCTTCCACCATTACCATCACCGCCTAGTTGTGGTGGAGATGGTGGAGGCTCGGGTAGGCTTGGTCTGGTGGCAGATGAAGCTACTCAGTTAGCGAAAATGTTGCCACCAGATCAGACCACTCAAAAGTGTCCACGGTGCGAATCTACAAACACGAAATTTTGCTACTACAACAACTACAACCTCTCTCAACCAAGGCACTTTTGCAAGACATGCAGGCGTTATTGGACAAGAGGTGGTGCTCTTAGAAACGTTCCAGTTGGTGGGGGATGTAGAAGAAGCAAGAAGAACAAAAAGAGTAGTCGCTCTAAATCTCCATCATCCACTGATAATTATAAACCAACACTTTCCAATTCCACTAGTTCAAACCCTTCAGGTATAGTAACCCCAGACCTAATTGGTCGATTCCCACAACTAAATAACCCAACTTTCATGGCATCACTTCAGAATATGAACCGCTATGGTATGGGAAACATAAGCAGCACCAATCATATGGGGCTTCAAATTGGCGGTCATGGTTTAACTTCAGTAGGAGGAGTGTTGCAACAGTTTCCTTTCTTGAATGGTTTTCAGTCAACTTCAGCAGTTTCATATCCTTTCCAAAGTGAGAGCTTTGAAGCAGCACCATATGGTTTGGTTAAATTAGAAGATCTAAATTCTTCAAGAAATCCTCCTAGTGTCTCAGAAAATAATAACGGATATTATTCATGGACTGATTTATCACGTCTTGCCTCTTCTTCCACTAGTCATCTTTTGTAAACATTGATCAATCATTAGGTCAAAAATCCCATCATCCAACTTAACCCTTTTGAAGATGGATCAGAGAAAATTTCAAACATATTCAAATGATTTGGTTGTTCCAGCACTGATCACCTTGACTCCGAACTACCACTGGCCAAATTTACTCAATCATGGTAGAATTTGGTCTTCTTGTTTATGTTTCTTATTTTTACTTTTCATTAAGTTGTGTTTCTTTGTGTACTATTGGATTTCTTTGTATAACAGTGTGTGCATGTATTGTTCTTTATCATAATTTGCTATCTAACAATGTGAGATCATTTGGGCTATAGCAGATTTTGTCATAAGTTTATTTACACCGATCTACTATACCTTCTTGAGTTTTCATCATGTTTGGTACCTCAAACACATGCATGTGTATCAGTTTTCACCTCGTTTGGTTATGAGATTCAGCTAGCAAGATAAGGCACAATTACCAGGAAAGAAATAAAGTGGTAGTGTGGTACACCACTAAAGAACGTACCACTCCATGTTAGCTTTTTACTCCACTTAATTTGTGTACACTCCATCATTTTGCATACATGTACATACATTATATTCATTGCATCTTAATTAAAATGTAATACTTTTATTCACATTAACATAGACTGTTTTGTATTAAATATGATGTGATAGTGATTCTTATAATAAGTTGTTAGAGATATCTTCGTGATCAAAATATATTATTTATATTAGTAATTGACAATTTTAATGATTGTACCTTAATATATATATATAAATATTGTTCATGTTTCTTTCTTCTTTCATTTTGAATAGACAAATTTAATTTCTCCCCATCCTTCTTTTCTCTTCAATGTATATGCATCTTTTGGGTACTTAAATCAGCCAGACTTTGATAGAAGCTAGTACCGTTCTGTCAAAGAAAAACTATCAGAAATTTGAGAGTGACTAACATTTCATAGGTAAATGTTAGTATATTAATACTTTTTGGTTTGTGAGAATTGAACCTCAACTATCTTATCATTCTACTCGTTAAACTTATCATTTCATTATCTTATAACTTTCTATTTCCAATCAAACTTGAAACTAGGGGTGAGCATGGATCGGGTTAAGCTAGGTTAAAGCTTGTCCTTACCCGTGGTTGGGTCACTTTTTTGAACTTGGACTCGGCCCTAGACCCGAGGCTAATTTGATCCTAAATAGCAATCGGATCATCCTTTAAACACGACCCGACCCTTGATCCAATTAAGTATAATGTATACTCATTTTAGATAAAGACTTCTCAGTATTATTTATTATTATTATTATTATCAATATGTAATTGATATTTAAAATGATATATGTATCATTACTCTATACACATTTGAGTAGAAACACATACAAACATGATGAGCGAGTGACCATGAGAAGGGACGGGTCAGATCATGTTTGGTCTCTATCGACCATAAATATTAGCCAGATATATTTTTTTAACTCAAACTCGACCCTAGACCCGATCAGACCCGACCCTGTTTGGGTCCAATCATTATCTGGCCGTGCCGGGTGAGCGGGTCGGGTCCTGCTCATCCCTACTTTAAACATTGTACTTTCAGCAGAATTGTGTTAAACAGTTTTTTTCTTAATTTGAAGTTTTAACCTACACAAAGCTCTATACCTTAATTTAGAGGAAAAAAGAGGTAGGAAAAGAAAAAGAAAGTAAATAAATGTAATATACGTCTACACGAGTCAACATTCACGACTTATGATGTTGTAATTATCAAATCAATTATTACTCCAACATTCATAAAATGAGACTCACGTAGTCACGTATTTGTTTGTTGGATTTTGAGGTTTGAAGATGGAACCATTATTTATAAGACGCCAAAACTCCACTCAAAATCATGCAATCTCAACTGAAGTGGGTGAGTGTTCTCGAACTTGTTCAGCACAATGATGCAAGATCAGTCATAATAATCTGCAAAATCCTTTGTGCCACTTTATTACAAGTTTGTAGAAATTAAACTATCTCATTGTATTACTAGAATTAATGATACTTGCTCTTATAGACACTTTTCTCATATTTACATATGTTATATCTATTTGTTTTCAATACAATATATGATAGTTTATATATATATATTTTTTTCTTCATAAAAATATTATTACGACATACATATATTTTTAAAATTTGTCATATAGAATTGTGAGATATTAGATGTCATTACTTGATCAAACACGTATCTTCCACATTAATAATTACAAACTTTATTATTCTATTATCCCACTAAGAATAGAACAAAGGATGTTATTATATTATATCTTATAAAAAAGAAAGGATTTTATTAACTTATTAAAAGAAAAGTTGTGGATTATAAAAACTTTTGCAAAGACCAATGCTGGCTTTGAAGAAGGAATAAAGCAACATGACCAACTCAGAAAAGCTCTCTATGTGTCTGTGTCATGACCAAGGTGTTGGGACAAAAGCAGAAAATTGTTACCCAGATTCCGAAAATTATAGAAACATTGCCAGAGTTGAAGGAAAATAAATAAAAGGAAAAGTGAGTTAAGTTTGCAAGTTTTTGCTTACTTCTATAGTAAGAATGAATGAAGAGGAGTTTAAGCATAGCAATGGAGATTATACAAGTTTCACTTCATTCATTCATACTACACAAGGAAAAGTTGATTTCACTTGAGGTTTCTTTTCCCCTTCACTAAATATGGTGATTCAGACACAATAGTCGGGATTATATGGATAAAAATACTATTTATTCTCCTAATTTCTTTATCTCTTGATTAATAAAGTTCAACAATTACCCTTTTGAAGTTTGCAATTCATCAATGGCTATAGATGTATAAGGCACATAGCATTGTAAATGTTTCCTTCTACCATATTTATTTGCATTTAGTTGTTAAACTAGCATGAAGAATGTGGGGTTAAAACTTCATGATCGTATTGACCCAAAAAATTTACTCTGCTCATGGTCCATTGGAAATATTTGGTATTCAATAAGATACCTATATCATGATAACATATTCATAAGGTGTTTTTCTAGTACTAGTTAACCATAAGGTACAATAATATAAGCTAGTACAATACATTATGATAACATCTCTCTGATAAATGAATGATCTTGTGGTTTTTTTTGCGCGTTCATGAGTTTCAATTTTCTTCATGCATTAGAAGAAACTCGAGTTCGTTATCAAGTTTATAAGTTGATCGATCCAACTTATATAAAATATCATACCTCCATGACATTGAGAGAATTCAAATAACTTATATTAACATAAGTAAACTTAAGTTTATTATCAAATTTATAAGTTGATCGATACTAAGTTACATTTTCTAAACACCCAAGACCATTTTGTTTCTCAATTAAAACACATAAAATGATGATGTTTCACAACTAATCATAGAAAATACCCATTTAGCCATATATGTTATGTATTAATAATATATGTCATGTATATTAGTTTCTTATATGAGTTTATATAATATATGTCAACTTACCAGTTTTGACAACATTATATACACGTAAGTTGTACTATGTCACATCAAACATGATATAGTTTACTGGACTCAAACATAATAAAGATTTCATGTAAGGATTCTTAATTCATTAATATCACTTACAATTGGAAAAAATAGTTATCTATAAAACAATACTGTTTTTAAAAAGGTTATTCCACTACCGGATAAGTTAATTGACACATGATTATTAAAATTTCATGAGAAATTATGAGTTTGAATCCAAAGAAATACAACGAGTTTTTTTTTTTTTTT
>NW_017728120.1:0-323 GCF_001865875.1 Lupinus angustifolius
AGGATGAGGATAGGATGTGGACTAGGACGAGGATGAGGATAGGATTAGGACGAGAAATAGGATGAAGATAGGATGAGGATTAGAATGAGGATGAGGATAGGATGAAGATTATAATGTGGATGAGGATAAGGATAGGATGAGGAGGAGGAGGAGGATGAGGAGGAGGATGAGGATAAGAGGAGGACGAGAATGAGGATGTGGATGAGGATGAGCAAGAGGATGAGGACGGGGATGAGGATAAGAGGTGGACGAAAATGACGATGAGGATGAGGATGAGGATAGGATCGGGATGAGGAAGAGGATAGGATGAGGATGAGGATGAG
>NW_017728120.1:423-6219 GCF_001865875.1 Lupinus angustifolius
TGAAACCAAGACTTAGAATTAAGGCTTTTTCATGGAAATTCAAAATGTCATTTATGTGTAATTTGAATTTGTTTAGGATTTCGGTTGGGCCTAATTTACTCACCATGAGTAGCCTATAATTGTAACATTTCGGTTTGAATGAAAGTTAAGTTTGATTTCGTGTGAAAATACAAGGTTATTCCTTTTTGTGTGAGAGTGTCTTCTCCTAACTTCTTGGCTGAACCAAGATTACAAATTCTTATCAAGAACCACGTTCTTGTGGCGAATAGCACCCGGCTTATCAACATCTTTGTTGTGGCGCCATCACCCTTCTACCTTAACCATCTTCTTTTATCCAACACATTTCCATTCGGCCTAAACATTCACCATCAAAAGAACCACTCAAACCGTGGGTTCAAGGACACCAAACAAGATAGATTGTTGAAGAAAAGGATCTCCTGAAGAGGTTCTCATCAAGTGGTATTCAGAGCTAAGGTTCTTGCTTGGTGTATCAAGTTTTCTTCTTGTAACCGTGTGTACTTTGTCTTTCATTCATTTCAAAAACAACAAAAACCAAATACAAAAGTGTCAAATTTTTCTTCTAGCCGTGAGTCATTTTATTACTTCCTTGCATTCCAAAACAAAAACCAAAAAAAAGTGTCAAAACAAGTCCAAAACCGAAACCAAAAGTTTCAAAAACAAAGAGTCAAGTGTCAAAACCGAAAACCAAACACAAAGTGTCAAAAACAAGGTTTCAAGTGTCCAAACCGAAACCAAAAAGTCCCAAAAACAAAGTGTCAAGTGTCAAAACCGAATACCAAACACAAAGTGTCAAAAACAAAGTTTCTAGTGTCCAAACCGAAACCAAAAAGTCCCAAAAACAAAGTGTCAAGTGTCAAAACCGAATACCAAACACAAAGTGTCAAAAACAAAGTTTCTAGTGTCCAAACCGAAACCAAAAAGTCCCAAAAACAAAGTGTTAAGTGTCAAAACCGAAAACCAAAAAGTGTCCAAAATTTCATACACAAAACCGTGTCACAATTCTTGTTAAGTTGGGTGTTTTTCTTTCACAATTAAGTGATTCTGCCTTGGTTCATTCAAGAAGCCGTGGAGGAGAAGTGAGTGTGAGTGAAACACAAGTGAGTTTGAGAGTTACATCTTCTACCAAATACTTGAGTGAAACACAAAGTAAGGTTGAGAGAAAATGTCTAGTGAAAGTGGGAGCCCAATCATGTCTCCTAGGTCAGCAACACTTTTTGCTAGGATGACAACACAATTTGAGACTCTAAGAAGAGAAATGGAACAAATGAGAATGGAAAATGATAGGAGGTTTGGATACCATGAAAATGGTTATTCAAGTGAGGAGGAAGGAGGAAGAAGGAGAGCAAGGAGAGGGGCACGAAGGGAGGAAAGACTTGAGGGAGTTAAAATAAAGGTTCCCACCTTTATTGGGAAGAATGACCCGGAGGCTTATTTAGAATGGGAACTTAAGATGGAGCAAGTGTTTGAATGTAGTTCTTACCAAGAGAGTAAGAAGGTAAAGGTGGCTGCTCTTGAGTTCAAGGAGTATGCCTTGATTTGGTGGGATCAACTCAATAAGGAGAGAAGGAGGGCTGGAGCCGAGGCTATTAACACTTGGGTGGAAATGAAAGTGTTAATGAGGAGGAGATTTGTCCCTAGTTCATACCAAAGGGATATCCACAACAAACTCCAAAGACTCACTCAAGGGTCTAAGAGTGTGGATGAATATTTCAAAGAGATGGAATTAGCTTTGCTAAGGTCCAACTTTGAGGAGGATAGGGAGGCTACAATGGCAAGGTTCTTGCATGGTCTAAACCAAGAAATTCAAGATGTTGTTGAGCTTCAACACTATGTTGAATTAGATGACTTGGTTCAACAAGCCATGAAAGTGGAGCAACAACTTAAGAGGAGAAAATCAAAATTTTCCTCAAGTTCTAGTTCAAAGTTTCAAAGTTCCAAATGGGTGGATAGAACCAAGAAGGAGGGAGTATCATTCAAAGGTAGTGCATCAACTACCAAAGAAGCCGTGGCCACAAGCCAAGGCAAACAACCAATGGGTTCTAATCAAAGGAGCCGAGATGTAAAATGCTTCAAGTGCTTAGGCCTTGGACATATTGCTTCTCAATGTCCTACAAGGAGAACTATGATCATAAGAAATGGGGAAGTGGAGTCTCAATCCGAGAACTCTAGTGATGAGGAGGAAGATGATCATGAGGAGGAAAGTGTTACCATTCCCGAAGGTGACTTGTTCATGGTGAGGAGGCTCTTAGGAAGCCAAATCAAGGAGGAGGATGCAAGTCAAAGAGAAAACATCTTTCACACAAGATGTATTGTGGATGGTAAGCTATGTTCACTAATTATTGATAGTGGAAGTTGTGCTAATGTGGTTAGTGCAAGATTGGTGTCAAAACTTAATCTTGTGACTAAGTCACATCCCACTCCTTACCGTTTGCAATGGTTAAGTGAAGTTGGGGAAATGATTGTTAATAAACAAGCTGAAATTTGCTTTTCAATTGGGAAGTACATGGATTCGGTTGTGTGTGATGTGGTGGACATGGATGCTAGCCATTTGCTCTTGGGCCGTCCATGGCAATATGACAAGAAAACCACACATGATGGCCGAACTAACAAGTTTTCTTTTGAGCACCAAAACCGCAAGGTTGTGCTATCACCTTTGTCTCCTAAGCAAGTGAGTGAGGATCAAAAAAAATTGAGAGAAAAGATTGAGTTGGAGAGAAAAGAAAGGGAGAGAGAAAATTTGAGTGAAAAGCCAAGTGAAAAGAAAATCAAAATGAGTGAAAAGAAAGAAACAAGCAAAAGCAAAAAGAGTGAGATGACAAAAAAAGAGAGTTATATGGCAACAAAAGGAGAGATAAAGCAAGCTTTGATTTCAAAGCAACCATTATACCTACTCTTTAGTAGGGAGTTTTGCCTAACTTCTAACCCTTCTAATGAAGGAAGTTTGCCTATGTTTGTTGAAAATCTTTTGCAGGAATTTGGTGATGTCTTTCCAAAGGAAGTACCTCACGGGTTGCCACCATTGAGGGGTATTGAGCATCAAATTGATCTCATACCGGGTGCATCTTTGCCTAATAGGCCAGCCTATAGGTGTAACCCAACCGAGACCAAAGAAATCCAACACCAAATTGAGGAATTGATGGAAAAGGGATGGGTTCAAGAGAGCCTAAGTCCTTGTGCGGTTCCAATCATATTGGTACCCAAAAAGGATGGTACTTGGAGGATGTGCACTGATTGTAGAGCCGTAAATAACATAACGGTAAAGTATAGACATCCTATCCCTAGACTAGATGATATGTTGGATGAATTGTATGGAGCCACAACTTTTTCAAAAATCGATTTAAAAAGTGGCTACCATCAAATTCGGATCCGAGAAGGTGATGAATGGAAAACAGCTTTTAAAACTACTTATGGTTTATATGAGTGGCTTGTTATGCCATTTGGGCTAACCAATGCCCCAAGCACTTTCATGCGTTTAATGAATCATGTTTTAAGAGAATTTTTGGGTAAATTTGTGGTGGTTTACTTTGATGATATCTTAATTTACTCCAAAACTTTAGATGAGCATCATGAACATCTAAAGGCTGTTTTGATTGTTTTGAGAAAAGAAAAGTTGTATGCCAATATGGAAAAATGTACTTTTTGTGTGGATCATGTGATTTTTCTTGGGTTTAAAATTAATGCTAATGGGGTCCATGTGGACCAAGAAAAGATTAAGGCCATTCAAGATTGGCCAACTCCCAAAACCGTGACTGAGGTTAGGAGTTTTCATGGATTAGCAAGCTTCTATAGGAGGTTTGTTAAAGATTTTAGCACCTTGGCTTCACCCCTAAATGAACTTGTTAAAAAGAATGTTGTTTTCCATTGGGGTGAAAGACAAGAAGAGGCCTTTAACCAACTTAAGGCCAAACTTACTAGTGCACCTGTTTTATTGCTTCCAAACTTTGCTAAATCTTTTGAGTTAGAATGTGATGCTTCTAACATTGGAATTGGAGCTGTGTTAATGCAGGAAGGTCATCCTATTTCTTATTTCAGTGAGAAGTTAAGTGGGGCAGCCCTTAATTACTCCACCTACGATAAGGAATTGTATGCCTTGGTAAGGGCACTACAAACTTGGCAGCATTACCTACTCTCTAAGGAGTTTGTGATTCATAGTGATCACGAATCCCTTAAGTATCTTAAGGGCCAAGGTAAGTTAAACAAGAGACATGCAAGATGGGTAGAGTTCTTGGAACAATTCCCATATGTGGTGAAACACAAGAAAGGCAAGGCCAATGTGGTGGCCGATGCCCTTTCTAGGAGGCATACTTTGCTTTCCACTTTGGAGACCAAACTATTTGGTCTAGAATGCATAAAGGAGCAATATGAACATGATAAAGACTTTTCACAAATATATGCTTCTTGTGTGCATTCGGCCCATAATGGATATTTTAGGCACAATGAATTTTTATTCAAAGAAAAACAATTGTGTGTGCCTAAAAGCTCCATTAGGGATGTTTTGGTAAGGGAATCCCATGAGGGGGGTCTTATGGGGCACTTTGGTGTACAAAAGACTTTAGACATGTTGAAAGAACACTTTTATTGGCCACGTATGAAACAAGACGTGCAAAACTTTTGCGAAAAATGCATAACATGTAAAAAGTCTAAGTCAAGGATCATGCCACATGGCCTTTACACCCCATTAACCGTCCCAGATTCACCTTGGATGGATATATCCATGGACTTTGTTTTGGGGCTGCCCAAGACAAAGAAAGGCAATGATCTCAGTCTTGTGGTTGTTGATAGATTTTAAAAAATGGCACATTTTATTCCATGTAGAAAGATTGATGATGCTAATCATGTTGCTGACTTATTTTTCAGGGAAGTGGTGAGACTCCATGGAATACCACAAAACATAGTAAGTGATAGGGACACCAAGTTCCTTAGTCACTTCTAGAGGACCCTATGGGGGAAGCTTGGCACTAAGCTCCTCTTTTCAACTACTTGCCATCCCCAAACGGATGGGCAAACTGAAGTAGTTAATAGGACTCTTTCCACCCTCTTAAGGACCATAATAAAAAAGAATTTAAGGTCATGGGAGGAGTGTTTACCTCATGTTGAGTTCGCATACAATAGAGCAACTCATAGCACTACTGAATTTTCTCCTTTTGAAATTGTCTATGGTTTTAAGCCACTAACACCTCTTGATTTGTTGCCTATTCCTAATGAATCTATTTTGAAGCACAAGGATGGATGGGCCAAAGCAGAATATGTTCAACAATTACATGAGCAAGTCAAGATTCAAATTGAGAAAAAGAACGCAAGCTATGCAAAACAAGCCAACAAGGGGCGTAAACAAGTGTTATTTGAACCCGGAGATTGGGTTTGGGTACATATGAGGAAGGAAAGGTTTCCTGAACAAAGGAAATCCAAACTTCTTCCAAGAGGAGATGGTCCATTTCGAGTGCTACAAAAAGTCAATGACAATGCCTACAAGCTTGAACTTCCAAGTGAGTATGGTAACATAAGTGCTACTTTTAATGTCTCTGACTTAACTTTTTTTGATGTAGGTGATGGAGACTTAATTTCGAGGTCGAAATCTCTTCAAGAAGGAGGGGATGATGTGAACCCGAATGAACCTAAGGATGAGTTGAGGAATATAGGTGGGCCCATGACAAGGGCAAGAGCCAAACAAGTGAACAATGCACTTAGCCTACTCATTCAAGACATCAAAGGAACTTCCCTAAGCTCAAACCAAGGGAGTCATCTTTTTCATTACATCACTTTACATGTGGGCCA
>NW_017728121.1:0-4788 GCF_001865875.1 Lupinus angustifolius
TAAAAACAACCAGAATGTCTATGCCTTCCAAACAAGTCACACTTATCATGACGATCTGGAAAAAATTCTCAACCAGTTCATTCAAACTACTATCAACCATTAACAAAACACAAGTGAAGCTCTCACTAAAATTGAAGAATAAATCACCAACTTGAAGTGGCAAGATAGTAGAAGGTGGAGTTGAAAAACCGAAAGAGAGATTAGAAGAAAAAAATAAAAAAGAAGAAGAAAAAGAGGAAACTAGTGGGATAAGAAAAGAAGAAAAACAATACCCACTAGTACAAAAAAGGATACCCTACCCGGTATCTCCATTAAAAACCAGAAAGGAGATATTCAAAAATCTGCAAAACAATATTTCATTTGCTGAAGCCTTGGAGCAAATGCCAATTTACTCCAAGTTCATGAAAGAACTGTTGTCCAAAAAACGGATTTATCAGGAAAAGGAAGTTGTTTCACTCAATGCCAACTATAGTGTTGTTCTTCAAGCAAACATTCCTCATAAATCAAAAGACCCAGGTAGTGTGACCATTCCTGTCACTATTGGAAAGGTGAAGTGCTCGTTGATCTTGGAGCCAATGTGAGTTTGATGTTGTTGGCAATGATGAAAACAATTGGAGGAATACAATTAAAGCCTACAAGAATGTCCTTGCAACTAGTAGATAGATCAATCAAATATCCTGAAGGGGTTGTAGAGGATGTTTTGGTCAAAGTGGACAAATTTTTGATCCCGATGGACTTTGTTGTCATTGACATTACCAAAGATACGGAGATCCCACTCATATTAGGGAGACCTTTTATGAGGACAACAAAAATGGGGATTGACATGGAAAATGGCAAATTACTAGTTCAAGTTGTAGATGATGAAATTGAGTTTGACATTTTCCATGCAATGCATCATCTAAAGGACAAAGGGCAATGTTTGCAATTAGATATTGTTGAAGAAATTTGCACAGAACACCCTCAACCTGAAAAATCTTTGGAGATGCAAGAAAACAAAGTGGAGGAAGAAATCATCAAACACTTTTCTGATCACCAAAATCCAAGTGGACCAGCAGAGAGAGAAACAAAACTGGAGTTGAAGGAATTACCGTCTCATTTATAGTATGCTTTCTTAGATGGAGAGGCCAACAATCCAGTAATCATCAATAGTAAGTTGTCCAAATTGGAGGAAGAAAAACTACTACAAGTCTTGAAGAAGCATCAAGAAGCACTTGGATGGACATTAAAATATCTCAAAGGCATTAGTCCATCATATTGCATGCACAAAATTATGATGGATGATGATTATAAACCTTGTGCTCAACCGCAAATGAGACTTAATCCGGCAATGAAGGAAGTGGTGAGGAAAGAAATTGTGAAAATGTTAGAAGCTGGTATGATCTACCCCATTTCGGATAGTAAATGGGTAAGTCTAGTTCAAGTGGTGCCAAAAAGAGGAGTGATGACGATAATTCGAAATGAGAACAATGAACTGATTCCAACTAGAGTTGTTACTCGTTGGAGAGTTTGTATCGACTACAGCAAACTTAATGTCGCCACAAGAAAGGATCATTTTCCCTGGCCCTTCATGGATCAAATGCTAGAAAGATTAGCCGGAAGAGCCTTCTACTGTTTCCTAGATTGGTACTCTAGATACAATCAAATTGTTGTGGATCCATTGGACCAAGAAAAGACAGCATTTACATGTCCATTTGGTGTTTACGCATACAAGAAAATGTCATTCAGACTATGTAATGCTCCTACAACTTTTCAAAGATGCATGCTGGCTATCTTCGCTGATTTGGTGGAGAAATGCATCGAGGTCTTCATGGATGATTTTTCTATGTTCGGAGAATCTTTTGAAACTTGCTTGACAAACTTGGAAACAGTTTTGGAAAGATGCGAACAGACTAACTTGGTTCTAAATTGGGAAAAATGTCACTTCATGGTCACTGAAGGAATTGTACTCGAGCACAAAATTTCAGCCAAAGGATTAGAAGTTGATAAAGCTAAGATAAAAGTGATCGAAAAGCTGCCTCCTCCAACTAATATTAAAGGAATCAGAAGCTTTCTCGGACATGCTGGATTCTATCGTAGATTCATCAAAGTCTTCTAAAAAACAGCTAAGCCCTTGTGCAATTTACTCTTAAAAGATTATGTTTTCAACTTTGATAATTTTTGTTTAGAAGCATTCAAGCATTTAAAATTATGCTTGGTAACTGCTCCTGTTATTACTGCACCAAACTTGAAATCACCTTTTGAACTAATGTGTGATGCAAGTGATTATGCAGTTGGTGCAAGTCTGGGACAGAGAAAGGAACGCGTTTTTTATGCAATACATTATACTAGAAAAGTTCTAAACGAAGCGCAAATCAATTATGCTACAACCGAAAAAGAACTGCTAGCAATAGTGTTTGCATTGGAAAAATTTAGAAGCTATTTGATTTGGGCAAAACCAATTATTTATACTGACCATGACACAATCAATTATCTTCTAAAAAATCTTAAATCCAAGCCACGGTTGATTAGATGGGTTTTACTTTTGTAGGAATTTGACTTAGATATTCGCGACAAGAATGGCAAAAAAACCAAGTGGCAGATCACTTGTCAAGATTGGTAAATAAAGAAGTCGCGTTAAGAGAACAAGAAATAGTAGAAACATTTCATGATGAAAAGCTATTTCAACTTCAAACAAGAGCATGGTTTGCAGATATGGCCAACTATAAAGCCTCGGGTATAATTCCTGAACATTTTAATTATCAGCAAAATAAAAAATTTCTCAAAAGAGTCAATCAATACGTCTGGGATGAACCATACATGTTCAAAGAAGGAACCGATAATATCATTAGACGATGTGTTGATGAGAAGGAGGCCTAGAAAATATTATGGCACTACCATAATTCAGCCTATGGAGGACATTACAATGGGACCAGAACCGTGGCCAAAGTACTCCAATCTGGATTCTTTTTGCCAACCATTTATAAAGATGCCCAAATGTATGTCCAAAAGTGTGATGCATGCCAAAGGTCTGGGGGACTTGGGAAACAAAGTGAAATTCCTTTACAAAATATCATAGAAATAGAAATTTTTGATTGTTGGGGCATTGACTTTATGGGACCCTTCCCATCATCATTTTCAAATTAATATATCTTGATGGTTGTTGACTATGTTTCCAGATAGGTGGAAGCATTGGCAACACCCAAAGCCGATGCAAAAACTGTGGTAAAATTTTTAAAAAATAATATTTTTACTCGTTTCGGCACACCAAGAGTATTGATAAGTGATGGGGGTCTCATTTCATAAATGCCCAATTACAAAGAACCTTAGAAATTTATAATGTTAAACACAAGGTAGTGTCACCTTATCACCCACAAACAAACGGCCAAGCGGAGGTATCAAACAGAGAGTTAAAAAGAATTTTGGAAAAAACAGTCTCTGCTTCAAGAAAAGACTGCTCACAAAAACTGGATGGTACTCTTTGGGCCTATAGAATTGCATTTAAATCACAAATAGGAAAAACTCCATATCAACTTTTTTATGGCAAAGCTTGTCATCTACAAGTTGAGTTGGAGCATAAGGCCTATTGGGCTCTCAAATTTCTAAACTTTGATTTGAAGGATGCAGATATTAAAAGACAGGATCAATTACATCAACTAGAAGAAATGAGGTTTCAAGCATACGAATCTTCAAGACTATATAAGGAAAAAACAAAGAAGTACCATGATCCCAAAATCAAAAAGAAATTTTTTTATCAAGGACAAAAAGTACTTCTATTCAACTCAAGGCTCAAAATACTTCTAGGAAAATTCAGAACCAGATGGACAAAACCATTTGTCATCAAAGAAGTAAAAGAATATGGAGCAATTGAGTTGAAAGATCCCGAGACGAAAGCAAATTGGGTAGTAAGTGGACAGAGATTAAATACTTATTTGGGTAAAGAGTCAGGCTCCATCATCAATGAACAATCAGAATAATCTCGTTCAAAGTCATACGTCAAGCTAATGACGTTAAAAGAGCACTGACTGGGAGGCAACCCAGTATTTGGTAAATATTTACTTACTTTATCATTGTCTTTTCTTAGCATTTTTATTTTGAAAACAAAGCAATTTTTAAATCACATCAAGTAAGTCCCACAATTTTTAAGGCTTGAGGACAAGCCTTCATTTAAAAAGGGGGGACAAGAACTTGATGTAATTTAACAAAATATTGTTTAGATTGTGTAAATATGTAAAAAGTAATTTTGTTTGTTCAAAAACTCAAAAAAAATTAAAAATCGAAATCAAAATGGCTAAACAAAATACTTGAAATATGATCACATGATTAGAAAATGCTAAGCATATTTTGAATTAAGCTTTGGGTGAGCAAAATGAGATATATGCTAAACCTTTTGAAAACATCATATAATGTCATAACTTGAAATTTTTACAAATTGAAAATTCAATTTTGTGTGACAAGATCTTTGCAAACATCTTTTAAATCAAAAAAGTGTAAAACCAAACCAAGTAAGGGAGTGAGCCAAACACACGTGAGAATCAAAGTGAGAATCAACATTTGATTTGTCTAATTAAATTTGTTTGAGTCTTTAAATCTTTTAATTGCATAAAAATGATATAAAATGATCAAGGCATGTTCCTCCATTAGTTGAACCAAAGGCCAAAAAGTCCAAAACCAATTAGGATCATCCTTTGATAAGCGCCTTTGAGCCAAACAAGTGAAATAATTTTTCAAACTATCCTATGAAACCGAATTTGAAAAGAACAATGTTCTAAAGAGAGCATTAAATTTTAAAGAATAGTTTGAAAGAATTAA
>NW_017728121.1:4888-6214 GCF_001865875.1 Lupinus angustifolius
TAAGAGAATAGGTGAGACAAAGAACAAGTTGAAATTACTACAAACAAATGATTGAAAAATTGAGTGAAACACTTACCCTCTAAAAAGTTCCAATTTTAAACTTGTGTTGAAAAAACACTTTTTGGTTAGAAAAATATTTGCTTAGGTAAATTGTTACACATTTTTTATAAACAACAACATTTATTCCTTGTTTGAACCATTATGTGTCAAAATTCACAAATCATGAAAAGTCTCATTGAAATCAATTTTTGACATCATGTTGATCATCTTTAAGCTTAGCCAAACGTGAATTCAGATAAGCATTACATTTTGTTTGAGGATAAATAAAGTTTTAAGTTGGGGGGAGTTTGATAAGTACCAAATGTACCTAAATTTCATAAACTTTTATAGCACTTATCTTATGCATAATTGAGAAAAACCAACTTAAAAATAATACTTTTTGGATAAAATATCACAATCTTGTATATTTGTGTTTGTATTTCTCTTTAATGTGTTTTTTAGGATTTAGAAAGAAAAATAAAAGAGAATAAAGACTCATGGTCCAACAAGAAAAAGAAGTCAAACTCAAGGTGCTCAAGCAGGCAGCGTAGCGAGAACCAAGCTACGCTGAGCTGACTTGGACACCAGTCTGGCACAATCAGACCCAACCTGGCTCAGTCAAACCAACATGGCACAGACCAAGTTGCTCAAGTAGGCAGCTTAACGGACCTGCTTGACCGCTCAGCCTAGCACTAGACAAAGTCTGACACGGTTAGAACACAAGCTTGGCACGGTCAGACACAAGCCTGGCACATGCCCAAGCTGCTCAAGCAGGCAACTCAGCGGTGCCACATGTATGCTCAGCGGTGAACGAGACACTTGACCAGGTAAGTAAGCACCAAGCCACGTCTCAGTTAGCACGGTCAAAGCTGCTCAAGCAGGAAGCTTAGCGGTGCAACATGTGTGCTCAGCGGTGTGCACCCAGATTTACTTAGCCATCAAGAAACCATGAAGTCATGCATGACCTCACTTCAACTAGCACATCATAGGCTTTTCAGGAGTAACTCACCATAGCTGGTCCCATACCTCACAACTAGCTTTGGTGAGTCAAGCTTAAGGAGATGACCAAGCTACTTGACCAAGTGACCAAACCATGTTGAAGGGTTTGGTCAGCTGCTCAGCGGTGCAAACAAGCAGCTCAGCGGTGGTAGGGAAAAATCTATAAATAGGGAGGCATTTCCTTCATTCAGATCATCATCCCATGAAATCTTCTTGCCAAGAATTCTTCCCTGAAGTAGAAAAAACAATTCTCTCTTCTTATTTCTTAGTTCATAGAAGTTCTTTTTA
>NW_017728122.1:0-431 GCF_001865875.1 Lupinus angustifolius
AGGATGAGGACGAAGATGGGATGAGGATGATGATAGGATGAGGATTAGGTTGAGGATGATGATTAGGATGAGGTTAGGACGTGGATGAGGAGGATGATAGGAGGAGGATGAGGATGACGAAGAGCATGAGGATGAGGATATGATGAGGATGAGGACGAGGATAGCATGAGGACATGGATAAGATGAGGACAATCATAGGATGAGGAAGATGATGAGGTTGAGGATATGATGAGGATGAGGGTGAGGATGAGTACGAGGAAGAGGATGAGGATGAGGATAGGATGAGGATGGGGATAGGATGAGGAGGAGGAGGAGGAGGAGGAGGAGGAGGATGAGGATGAGGATAGGATGAGGATGATGATAGATTGAGGATGTGGTTGAGGATAGATTGAGGATGAGGATGAGGACGAGGACGAGGACGAGGATGAGGA
>NW_017728122.1:531-842 GCF_001865875.1 Lupinus angustifolius
GAGGATGACGATGAGGAAGAGGATGAGGATGAGGATGAGGATGGGGATGGTGATGGGGATGAGGATGAGGATGGGGATGAGGTTGAGGATGAGGATGAGGATGAGGATGAGGAGGAAGATAGGATGAGGAAGAGGATAAGGATGAAGAGGAGGGTAGGATGAGGATGGGGATGAGGATGAGGATTGGATGAGGACGAGGATAGGATTAGGAGGAGGACGAGGAAGGGGTGAGGATGCGGATGACGATTAGGATAGGATGAGGATGGGGATGAGGATGAGGAGGAGGATAGGATGAGGATGAGGATAAGGAT
>NW_017728122.1:942-6071 GCF_001865875.1 Lupinus angustifolius
TATATATCTTTCTTTGGATGATTATACATGATTCAAACTCGTATCTCTTTGTAGATCTCCCTTCTTTGATGATGATATGTAGCTATAGAAAATTATTAATCTATTTTTATATTTAAAATTCAAAACAATTGTAATATTAGCACATAACATAAATTAAATTTCTTTACATGTATTTACCAATGTGATTCACTAAAGTAAAAGAATCTAAAGAAAGACAAACCGAGTGAAGGAAGGGAAGCAAAGAGAATATGATTACTTTCTTTGTTTCAAGGATACAGAAGAATAAACCCTAGAAAATAATAAAGCTTTAAGGACTTTGAGCAATCATCATTCATATGTGAACTTGTACCAGATAACATTCCAATCAACTTCAAACTCCATTATCTTAAGACATCTTTGTTGATCTTTTACATAACATATCTTCTCTTCCTATATAGATAAGGTGGAGTGAATAAAATAGTCAGAGAGAGAATAAGAGAAGGATAAGATGGATGAGATTTTTGTCTTAACTATCATTTGAAACACATCCACAATTGGGAAAGGCAATGTAGGATGATATTTTGGTTGGTGGTGGACCTTAATAGCAGGGCAAAGTGCCCCACCCCCACAAAATAATATTTTTTATATATTATAAAAATGTTATATATTACAACTATTATAAAAAAATGGTAGATTTTAGCTTGATTTAGTTTGGACTGTAAAGAAGATCAATAGAAGCCCCATTATATTAAATGAATGTTAATTCAATTTTTAGGAGGGCATGAAAAATCATAAACAAAATGATTAAAAAAGACATAAAAATCCATATTTTATCAATAAATATGATTTATAAAGTATTAGATTTATATAATCGACATTAGATAGTAAGATATAACTTGGCGGTTGTTATATATTATAAAAATATTATATGTTGTACCAATGGAATGATGTTCACAACATTCTTGGCTGGCATGATAAGTGATAACTTTAATTTGAAATTCAAAATCATATTATTTGAATATTTTTTTTTTCATTTAGTTCATTTTAATAATAACTTATTTAAACATTTAAAGTAAATGGAAGGAATTAAATAATAATAATGATTAGAGTAAATTATACTGACACCTTGAAGTTATAGTAAAATGATAGAAATTACACATTTTTTGTACTTACACAGATATCGCTAGTTTATGTATACATTATACTAACTACCTTTACAGGGAAGATGAATATAATGTTTTAAACAAAAAAATGAGTTATGAGTGTAATTAAATTAAACAAAATATGCTATATTGTGGAGACACAACTAGTATAAGAGTCAACATTTTTTCATTATCTTTGTTACATTAAAAATAATGCACTAGTAATTCAAAGAATATGTTGTTTAAAAGATAACACTTATCTCTCCTATGGTCAATGATGATTTTTTTAAGAGTCAATGATTATTAAATATAAATAGTAGATTATATAATAACAATGCATATAAGTTATATATTGTAAATATATACATTTTTTCGTGTTATTAATACTGTATATATGTTATGAAAGCTTGGAATATATGCTATATGATGCACTTTGGGCAAATAATAATGAAGTGAAAGATTAACAAAATTCATTTTGCTTAAAAAGTTAATGGTTTCTGTTCTAATAAAGAAACTATAAAATCGTGACAATTTAATCTATTAAAAAAATCATTAGAATTCATTGCCTTGATAGATCCAAATATTATAGAACATTGTTTATCAAAAAACTAGCTAGGTTTGAATAGCTTAAAAAGGTAAAAATAAAAACGATTGAATCCAGATTATAGATTCCTAGAACATCTCTTTATTTTAGAACATTTTTTATTAGCAAAAATCTAATATAACATTGACTCAATGATACTCAATACGTTTTATGAGACAATTCTCAAAAAAAGAAGAAAGAGAGACAAAAGTACATGCTCCTAAAAGTAACTGCATGAAGAATTAGCATCATGTTTGTTTCAATTTTAGTGCCCCACCCCATCTCAAATTATAGGATAGGGATTACCTTGTTAGACCAAACCATGGTTGGGGAGCCTCCAACCACCGAGAGTTCGATTGTTATCAGAGTATGGAAAAAGTAGAGAGTTATAAGTGAGACACCACGTCTTAAACCAACACCTTAAGACATTAGTTTCATGTGTTTTTCTACTTATAAACTCTTTCACTCCTTCTCGTATGTCCAATATGGGACGTCACACTTGAATAAACCAAATACACCTGTTCTGAACGATATCTCATTTTCTATCCCAAACCAATCATATAGTGTCACATGAATAAAATAAAATTTTTGAAAATACAAAATAACAAAAAGTAACATTCTGATTGACTAGGGACAGAGAATAGACCATCATCCGTTATAGGTAATCTTTCTCCCAAATTATATACATGAAAAGTTTGAGGACGACCAACAAAGGAAGAAAAAAACAAGATCAATGTTTGTTTCTTTTTTGCTTAACATCACTTTTTAATATATCTCTCTTCTTCTGTATTATCAAGTAAAAAGCTAACAACAATGACTCACTAATCAAAGAAGTGTAATTAGTCGAAGAGATTGAACTAAGAGATAGGGTGACCTAAGAGTTTCACATGTAGATTTGAGTTTCATTATATGTACAATTAAATTTCAAATGTTATATAGACGAAAAAATTATTAATCATTAACTGATTTCTGAATATGTAGTTGGGCATACCCAACTGATTTCTAGTGTAATCCTCAACAAGAAATGTAGGAATTGAGTTTCAAATAGCATTTGTTTTAGAAGCTACACCAAGAGAGGTCAATTTATCAGCACAAGAGTTGTCCTCTCTATAAATATGTGAAATTCTGAAATGCATGGTGTTGAGCTTAGTCTTGCAATTATGCCAACGTTAAGAAGCTTCCAAGGAGGCTTTGACTTGCCACTAAATAGGTCAAGAAGCAGCATTGAGTCACACTCCAACCAAAGATTAAACCACCCTCTCTTAAAAGCCAAGTTAACAGTCTGAATAGCTTAATGAAATTCAGCATAGAGAGCATTTTGAATTCCTAAATAGTTTGCAAAAGTTGTTAAAAACAATCCATTGTTGTCCCTGAATATTCCCCCACCACCCGAGTGACCAGGAGAGCCATGAGCAGCCCCATCAGTGTTCACCTTTATCCAACCCAATGAAGGAGGAAACCAAGTAACTTCAGTAATCCGAGGAGCTTTGTTGAGTTTGATATCAATAGAAAAACTCTTAAGGATGAGAAGATCATTCAATGAGGGATAATCTGAGGCAGAGGAAGAGTTTCCCGACATAGAAATTTCCCTTTTAATCTTGGCTATGGCTTTAGAGATAGGCACTATCACTCTTTCAAATCTAACTTAGTTTCTACAAAACCAGATAGTACTTATAGTATGAATGACATAAACAATAATAGAATCCATGACTTGGGAGATAGTAATGCAGGAACAACTCAAAAGAAGTTTATGAATTGAGGAAGAGTTGATATTTATGAGGAAAGAGCATCTGAGCCACTGCGAGAGAGAAATTGCAAAAGGGCAATTCAGAAAAAGGTGATCATCATCTTCCCTGCTAGTATTACATATGTTGCAAATTGAGGCCATAACACAACCTTTCTTCATCAAATTCTCATAAGTTGGCATTCTTTTTTGCATTAGTCTCCAAGTAATGAAAGACTTTGAGGGGGTGGCTAGAGACCAAATTAAATTGCACCAATTCAGTTGGACATGTTGTTGAGCAAGAGCTCTGTGAGCATCCTTAAGAGTTAGGTAGCCATCATCTGAATCCTTCCACATTAATTTATCATGTGAACCTGCTCTTTTTGTGCTAGCAATTTGAGCAGTGATTTCAGGACAAAAGTTAACCATGAAAGAAGGAATAATCCATGTAGAGCCCATAGTAAAATTGGCCACAATAGATAAAAGGTTCTGATGCAGATCCTGGGGGATATTCAATTGATCAACTATAGGCTCACCAAGCCAATTGTCCTTCCAGAAGTTTATATTTTGGCCATTACCCACAACCCATATGGATTTCATGTTGCACAGCTCCTAGTGGTCTCTAATCCCAGGCCAAATAGAGGACTTATAGTACTTAGGTGAAGGAGCAGAGTTGCAACCAAATCTTTTTCTATAGAATTCTACCCATTCATGTTTAGATGATCTAATATCCCAAGCAAGCTTTGTCAAGGAAGCCTTGTTCAAAAGCTTAAATGATTTGAGGCCAAGCCCCCCAACTTTAGTAGGAGTATAGATTTTTTCCCAAGACACAGTTACAAGCTTTTTCAAATCAATGTTTCTAGACCAAACAAAATTCCTGATGCCTTTGTCAATTGAAGTAAGAAGTTGGGAAGGCCACTTGTAGATATGAAAGTTATACATCAGCATGCTATGAATGATAGACTTTACTAACTCCAATCTGCCCATAATGGATAGGCAAGAACCCTTCCAAGTTGACAGCTTGTTTAGAATCCTATGAGCAATAGGTTGAAGGTGAAGCCTTCTTGGTTTACCCTTAAAGAGAGGAACACCAAGATAGTTAAACGGTAAGCAACCAATTGAGAGTCCCACATAGGATGATATAGCAACTTGCTTTCTAGGAGAAGCATTAGCAGTGTAAAACTTGCACTTGCATAAGTTAATTTGTTGGCCAGAAGCTTGAGAGTACTCCAAGATCAGATTCTTAAGGCAAAGTAACTCCTTCTTAACACCTTTGCAGAAAATAAGGATATCATCTGCATAAAGAACATGGCTAGTAGTTGTGAGGTTCCTAGGCCCAGTAGTAGTGCTAATTTTTTTTATCCATGACAAGCTTTGTGATCCCTCTACTAAGGACATCCACAACAATGCAAAACAGCAGAGGGGATAGGGGATCACCCTGTCTAACATGTAACGCCCGCAATTTTCTATTATTTTAATATGTGAGTGAAGAATCTTCATTTACTTTTGTAGATTTATCTAAAGATAAATACAATTTTTTTTAGAGGAGTTGTAATCTTGAGTGATTATTTAATAAATTTTATCACCTTGTATTGTTTTAAAAACAATTTACTTCATTGGTTATATTGTAGTGAAGTGATGAATCTTATCTTCTAAGAGTTAGATTGGTTTCAAAAATATATTTTAAGATAGAAATGATATT
>NW_017728123.1:0-269 GCF_001865875.1 Lupinus angustifolius
GGATTAGGATTAGGATTAGGATTAGGATTTGTGTTAGGATTAGGATTATGATTAGGATTAGGATTACGATTAGGATTTGCATAAGGATTATGATTATGATTAGGATTAGGCTTAAGATTACGATTATTATTAGGATGCGGATGAGGATGAGGATGAGGACTAGGATTAGGATTAGGATTAGGATTATGATTAGGAATTAGGATGAGGATGTGTATGGGGATGAGGATGAGGATGACGATGAGGATTAGGATTAGGATTAGGATTAGGAT
>NW_017728123.1:369-617 GCF_001865875.1 Lupinus angustifolius
AGGATGAGGATGAGGATGAGAATGAGCGTGAGGATTAGGAGTAGGGTTACGATTAGGTTGAGCATGAGCATGAGGATGAGGATGAGGATGAGCATGATCATGAGGATGAGGATGTGGATGAGGATGAGCACTTGGATGAGGATTACGATGAGGATGAGGTTGAGGATGAGGATGAGGATGAGGATGAGGATGAGGATGAGGATGAGGATGAGGATGAGGATGAGGATGAGGATGAGGATGAGGATGAG
>NW_017728123.1:717-1184 GCF_001865875.1 Lupinus angustifolius
TGAGGATGAGGATGAGGATTAGGATTAGTATTATGATTAGGATTATGATTAGAAATTAGCATGAGGATGAGTATGTGTATGGGGATGAGGATGAGGATGAGGATGACGATGAGGATGAGGATGAGGATGCTCGAGTGGTGTTCTTTCATGGATATTATTAGGGTTAGGGTTAGGGTTAGGATTAGGATTAGGATTAGGATGAGGATGAGGATGAGGATGAGGATGAGGATGAGCATGAGGATGAGGATGAGGAAGAGGATGAGCATGACGATGAGGATGAGGATAAGGATTAGGATGAGTATGAGCATGAGGAATAGGATTAGGATTAGGATTAGTAATTGCATTTGGATTAGGATTATGATTAGGATTAGGATTACGATTAAGATTTGCATAAGGATTAGGATTATGATTAGGATTAGGAATACGATAAGGATTGTGATTAGGATGAGGATGAGGATGAGGATGAG
>NW_017728123.1:1284-6064 GCF_001865875.1 Lupinus angustifolius
TTAGGATTAGGATTAGGATTTGCATTAGGATTAGTATTACCAAGAGAATGAGGATTAGGATGAGGATGAGGATTAGGATTACGATTAGGATTAGGATTAGGATTAGGATTAGGATTAGAATTAGGATTGGGATTAGGATTGGGATTAGGATTAATATTAGGATTAGGAATTATATTATAATTATCATGAGAATGAGTATTAGGATGTGGATGAGGATTAGGTTTAGGATTAGGATTCGTATTAGGGTTAGGGTTAGGGTTAGGATTAGGATTAGGATTGGGATTAGAATTATTATTAGGATTAGGTTTAGGGTTAGGATTAGGATCAGGATTATGGTTAGTATTAGTATTAGGGTTAGGGTTAGGGTTAGGGTAAGGATTAGGATTAGGATTAAGATTATTATTAGGATTAGAGTTAGAATTAGAGTTAGGATGAGGATGAGGATGAGGATGAGTATGAGTATGAGGATGAGGATGAGGATAAGGGTGATGGTGACGGTGAGGATGAGGATGAGGATGAGGATAAGGATGAGGATGAGCATGAGGGTTAGGATTAGGATTAGGGTTAGGATTAGGATTAGGATTAAGATTAGGATTAGAATTAGCATGAGAATGAGGATAAGGATGAGGATGAGGATTAGGATTAGGATTAGGATTACAATTAGGATTAGTATTAGGGTTAGGGTTAGGATTAGGATTAAGAATAGGATTTGAATTAGAATGAGAATGAGGATAAGCATGAGGATGAGGATGAGGATTAGGATTAGGATTAGGATTAGGATGAGGATTAGTATTAGGATTAGGATTATGATTAGGATTATGATTATGATTAGGATGAGGATGAGGATGGGGATTAGGACTAGGATTAGGATGAGGATGAGGATGAGGATGAGGATGAGGATGAGGATGAGGGTGACGATTAGGATTAGGATTAGGATGAGGGCACTCGCTGGGTCCTCCTTCGTCTTAGAAACGGTGGACAGCTCTACCACCCCAATGGAGTTCTATATACAGACTAACTCCACACATTCCTTCTATTCAGCTTCCAACACCTTCTCTTCAGCCTCCATCTCCTCTTTGGGGTCATTGGGCGCACCCTGGAACCTACTCCTCGCTCCCACATCTGCTTGAAGATCAGGCAGCGTCCGTCGAGCAGCTCTCGTCCACGGTGGGGAATTAAGCATGTTATCCCAACTCCGTCTCCTAGTAGATGGTCCTACAATAGTGGGTCTGTGAGGAATCACAAACTGAATGGATGCTGCAATAGGTGCTAATCTCCGAACAGGTAAGGTGAAAGAAGCCTCCATGTCCGTATCCTGTGAAGGGAAGCACATCGTAGAGCCATCACAAACCATCTCTAGCTGTAAGGTACAAGGGCATATGTAGGTGTATCAATGTCCATCACTGCTCCATGTCCCCTCTTGGGACATCAAGAATCGGTAGCTCCGAATCCTCGCGATATGACCCATCTAAACAAGAACACGAACCGAAGACAAGTAGAAAGAAAAGGGAGTAAGACATCTAATGAATATTTTTCATTGGCGGTGTGGAATTACATAGACTATCACATCTAGACAGGTACACATAATATATACAATATATATCACGTACATAAATGCCCAATGATGAATGATGTTATAACTCAGATCATGAGGATCAATATCCACGATCTCAATGTATGAATGTTATGCTTATTTAATCCATCCTTACACTAATATCCTCCCAATAAACTATTTGGAAATAACCAAGAGTCCAGATCCCATAATAAGTCGATTTGAACACACCAAAAAATTATTCCTCACAAGGATATATGATCGATCTGTTCCGAAGAACTGTCCATTTCAGGACAGTGTCATATCAAACACTTTTTGGGCATCCCTCTCATTGATCCTGATTGCAAAGAGGGGTTGTTAGAGATCGTCTAGTTTGCGTTGTGAGAAGTGTCCAATCCAACAAAATACCTCATCCAAGAATACAACGGACTCATCTCACCTAGACTCGCCCTCAAGACTTTGTTGACGAATCACCACCATTGCCGTCCCTCTCAACATCGCGAGGCTCATTTTTCTCCTGTAATTTTCCTATCCACTACTTCGTTATTCATAATGATTATGCACACTAAACGAGGTTAGCCGATTAACTTTTAATCTTTCTTTTATATCGATCAACCCATCCTAAGACATCTCCCAAAGGAATACTTCTTGTGGGACCCAATCTTATGTTATCATGTAATAGAGGAATAACATCCCTACCACTATGAACCATTGCTGAAATATCCTGGACGGCCACATGGCCAAGCCTCTTACGATCCTACGACCTCGCAGCGTGGTATAATGTAATCCTTACCCAAATAAGGCCCAAGAACAAAGGTAACTTTATAAGTTTTTTGATTTAGGCATCGAGCTCCTCGTTCGAGCCACGATCTCTCCTAATTATTAAATATACTTATCACCCAAGTTAGGATTATTATCAAAGCAATTAACCCATCAACAACAATAAAAAACATTGCATGTCTCCCGCACAAATGAAAGATTGTCACTAAAGCGGCGATTTCATCAAAATAGACTCAATTCTCTGCCTGGCTCTCGTCCAAGTGAGAGCTTGTCGCTTAAGCAAATATTCCACCAAAAACTGGTCAAACACACCTTCTGGGTCTCGCCCAGGCGAGATATTGTCGCCCAACCGACCAAAATTGCCCAGAACAAGCGAAACGCAATACTTGGCCCTTGCCCGGGCGAGAGCCACTCACTCAAGCAAGCCTGACTCGCCCATGCGAGGGGTGTCGAGTAGCCTGGACTACTTCCTCACCCTTTTGGGCGACTAGATCAAAAATCTCTGATGTTTTTGATCCCTACGCGTTTTAGTTTCTCGAGTGGTGTTCTTTCATGGATAACTACCACAATACTTGATATTATAATCTATCCTATGGCGTACAACTTAAGAAATCAATTGTACTTAATCCAGGAACACAATCATTTGGTTAAGTATTGGTTTCTAACAAAAACAAATATAACTCCCAATGTTTGAGGTAGTTGAGAGATTCGGGTGTCATATTCGGAAACTACTATATCACAATATATTCTCCCTCACCTTGGGTTGTAGCATGGTTGATCTCCTTTATGTGAATGGGTAGGTTGTTCGACTTCGAATGCCTCGAAACTAAACACAAAAACTAATTAGTGATTTGCGAGTTAAATCGTTTACCTGTTAACTCTAAGGTATAGACATCATCATTCTAATCTATTTTAAGAAAATCTGAGACTTTCATTCATCTGGTCAAAGATTCATATTCTTGAACCATCTTTTATCCTCAAAAGTCTTGTTCACGATTCCTATCGTGTTCATGATCATTTCAACATATTCTTTACAAGGGTTGATCTCATGCTCAAAACGACATTCTAAATCAAGATAGCCTTGATTTCATAATCATCAAATACTAAAACAACCCCATGAACAACAAGATTTCATGGTTTCAAAACAGTAATTTTCTAAATTCACGAAAACCCATTTTTCGAGTTCTTGAGTATAACAAGAGTTCGGAAAATTATTAGCAAAATTTGACTATTGAAAACATTCGTAAGATGCTTATAAACATCATACTAAAATATCGTAAATAACTAACGGATAGATTTTTAAGAGATGAAGAACAAAATATGAAAGCTTACCTTGGAATTCTTGATAATCAAAGTGAAGAAAAAGAGAAATGCCAAGGGTTTCTCCAAGGTGGATGGGATCTATTAAAGGAAATGAATCTGATTTAGGGAGGGGAAAACTAAAGGTTTTCGAAGAGTAAATTGTGTACTAAGTAGATGGAGGGTTTAAAGGGTTTTGTGTAAGTGATGAATAGTTTTGCTTGCTTGTCAAGCAAGTTTCACTCATGAAAGTGAAGTGACTTCTTCGGTGCAACATTCGCGATTAAACCATGCCCGAGTATTGTCGGCTAATACTCGGCTGAATATAAAAATCTTCTGATTTCGGTTTACACTTAGAATTTCGAAATACCGAATTCAGAGTGAAAAATATTTAGATAGGCTTCATGGAAAAACTTGATGTCTATCTTGACTCGAAATAATATTTCGAAGCCAATGGCGAAATCAGAATTAAATTCGGAGCTATGGAACTCAAAAACACGATATTGAGCCGAATTGAGATGGATTTGGGCCCGATAGCAGCTCAAAAACTTCCTGTCACAGAAAATTGTGAACAATTACCATAAAATAGGAATTCAAAAAACAAGACTAACACTCAACTATGGTTTAGCCTAAATCATTACTGATTATTTTCTAAACTTAGTTTTTGTGAAAATAAATAATTAATAAAATATACATCGAAAATTCATGGTGTTACATAACTGATCTGACCAACTCAACTATGGCCATGAAGGAAAGTGATGAACAATATATTACACACTATTCATAACCTTAAATTAGCATGATTGATGATTCTTGGTGCCTAATTGACTTTGTTTCACATGGTTAAGTGTTTTAGACTTTATTGGACTAATATTCCTAAAATGAGTTAATTTGGGATTATTTGGCCTGATTAAATCTATTATCATTTTCAGATCACATTTGGCACCAATGGCATTTTGGGCATTATGGAAGTCGAGGATATGTGTTGAAGTGAAGATTGTATTTTTAATTTAGAAGTTGTTTTTATTGTAATTTGGCTTTGGGCCCATTGTTTACGCCCAATTCAGTTTATGTGTGTTGGAGGGGTTAAATTCGGATTCCCCACTCCAAACACACACACTTTACTTTTGCCTCACAAAACAAAAACAC
>NW_017728124.1:0-6051 GCF_001865875.1 Lupinus angustifolius
TATATATATATATAATTTTATAAAAGTTTATAAAATTCCCTCATTTCGGGAAAAGGAAGGTTGGAATATTAAAAGACATCTATTATTGAATTCACTCGACTCAATAGTACCATACTTATTTTGAAAATGTTTGATGTCAAAGTCAATTACTGAATAGGTAAGTCGTCGATCCCTAAAATGGTGGTATGTGTAATATATTTTATCTATGAAGTTAACTGCAAATAGTTGTTAATTTTGCAGCAACAACTTAAATTAGTGTCAACCTTTAACCTTGCTTAGAAAACTAATAAATGAGGAAAGGTTCCATTGAGGTATAGTGTAAAATTTCAGTTGATAAGTGCACTGCTACCATATTTAGGTATTCACCTAGACATGGAACTGCTACCCATCAATATCACATTGCCCACCTAAGATTAGAAGATTTGGGGAATGAGGTGTGAGATTATGAAATTGCTCAATAAGTGGATTAATTGATATTTGGGATCCAACTTTTACATCTAGTAGAAAATTGCTTTAAACTAGATATATATTTTCTTATTAAATTTTTATACTAATTATCCTATCAAAAATAAAGTGATATATCTCATAAAATAAAAATTATTTATTAATAATTAATTTATAATTGACATATGTTACTTTCTTGTGGATATGATGATTAATAAATGATATAGTAGAAGAATATAATATTACTATTAAAGGAATCAAATTTCTCAAAAATATGGATTCTTTGTATTTGATGATTTTAACCCTCTTTTTTACAATAATCATTTTAATTTTTTATAGGCACTTTTTTTTTACAAAAAGGGAAATTTTTGCAGCTGGCCAAGTTTTAACTACAACGGTGTTCACATTTTTTTGTGTTTCATGGTTCAAGTAAGTTACATCTTGGCGACATAATTATTTTGACTAATTGATAAAAATGTAAAATGAAGAAAGAGAAATAATTAGTTCAAAAAAATAATTGAAAAACAGCATATGCATGTAATTTAGAGAAACCAAATCAAATTCCCCAGACTTTATTCTTGGAAGAGGATCATGCTATTCAAGTCCGATGAATAAAAATTAGGTGAGGTTTTTTATTTTATTTTTTATTATAAAAAATATTCTTATCTTATGCATAAGAAACTAATCTATTTTGGTTGTATGAATGTTTCTTATAATAAATTTCGCTTATAAGAATCAAACTCTTGTTATTTTGATCATTCTAAAAATTTAACACTAAACTAAAGACGATAACTAATAAACTATAATGGAAATCTAAAAATTCTGAAACAATCACTAAAGTTAAACTGAATGAGACGTAGCACACACGAAGTTACTTCTGATTTGTCATTTTCAGGGAATGAAAATAACCCAACAATGACCCAGATAGCAATGAGACAACCGAACATTAATATTGGAAGATAGATTTGTTATTTCTTATTCAAATAATGTGTTAACTAATGAAAATATAGAATATCAATTAAATTTTTAAAAAATTCATTAATAATATTGTTTTGTTGTATTATCATTAATCAGAGACATCATATTGGACAAGATTCGAAACAATATATTTTTATTTTTAATATTGTCACTTATCTTGTTTGCTATTTTTTTGGAAAATTACTATATATTGGTATCTTTTTTTGGAAAATTACTATATATTGGTATCATTCCTATGAAGGGAATAAAATAAACTTAGGTACTATTAAAATAGTACCTAATTAAAGAGCTTTATGTTTATGTGCTACCTTATCTAAAAACTCCATATGAAAGATATGGCCTTAATTGAAAGATATTTTATTATCCATGCAAATGCATGGACTTTGAAGCTAAGACATCACTATATCACCATCCAACAACTATGGCTAACTTTCTAGTTTGCACTCCAAATCAAAACAGTTAGTTTTAGAATAAGTTATAATACATTACACACACATTTTTCATACTTACCCGAACTTATCTTTAAAAATTGAAACATTACATTAATATTCCTCAAATGGAGATCGACGTAATTATATATAGAATGTAATATTTATACACAATCAATGTATCATCTATATTCATTTGAATGATAATAAAATATAAATGATAGATGATATGATGATAGTATAAAAATTTCTTACATTGTGAATATATACATCTTTTTCTCTTATATATCCTAAAAAATATTAAATGTAATAATGAAAACATATAAATTATGAATGTTTTGTTTAGATTTAAAAGAGAGATGTTATATTTACTTTTACTAAAACTCAACAATATGAATATAATTTAGTGATAATTTTACTAACTATTGTTTTAGTCCCTCTTCCATTCACTATATAATGAAGACTTAGCTTAAACAAAACTCGACAACGACAGCATTTGGTTCATCTAACGAACAAACTTGGTTATCAAACCACCACCAAATGTCTCCAACCTTAGTTAATTACAATTATTTCTTCTTCCTTTTTAATGCAAGGCAAAATTTCCCTACCTGAATTTAATTGCTCAGACAAAACATAAGTATAGAAGATTAACCTTTTTAATATTTGAAGGTTACAAAGTGAATTCCATATATATCAATAAACTTATTTATATACAAATCGATCAAACTCCTAAATATAATATTTAAATAACTTTCATTCTTTAGAGTCTGTTTGCTATTAGAGTTTTAGATGTGAATAATAAGAAACAAAAGACTAGATAATCATAAAATACACTATGATAAGGCTTTGAGTATTTCATTTCTTTTTCTTCAAAACTTAATTTGTAAACAAACACTTAATGACCGATACTAGCTACTCGTTACACGTATAATCTCCTAAAAAATAATTAGGTTATGTTGGGGAATTCAATTTTGATAGTGAATAAAATGTTTAAAGTTATTTCATAAATGTATTTTATAAGTCAAAATATTTTCATTTTCTTTCTTCACGTCCAAAACTCTACTTGCACTTCTTAGTTTCATTATACTTGTATATTAATTAATTAATGGAGCATAGTTTATCTCTAATATTAAAAAGTTCAATACTGGAATATAATAAATTAAAAAATCTTAATATTAAAATTTAATTTACTAAAATAATTTAAAAACAGGATTGTTAAATATTTTTTATGTCACATTTCATCGTCATATTCCAGTACTGAATTCTTCGATAGTTGATGAAATATTCTGTAGTTAATGGTCTCTGCTTTCTTACGCGGACGTGGGTACTTAGCTGTAACATGATGGTTTATGTGGCTAATAAGAATTTTAAGATGAGTGGGTGGGTCCCACTGTCTCAACTATGTGCCGATCACTTGAGCTTATACAAAAGCTAAAAAATGGCAAATTAAATTCCCATTATTATTTGTGAATTATAAATTGTTGAGTCTTCTAAAACTAAATGACAAGGATTGCAATAATTGTTGGATAATTCTTCAATATTTGAGGAAGATGATAAGAACGAACTAGGAAAGATAAGCACTCATGTCACCCTCATCATAATATATAGTTGCTTTCTTTTCACAAAATTCAGATAAAATTTAGAAAGTAATGTAATTGATTGAATATATTTAAGAAGAGATAATTTTTATGGATAAGAGTTGACCTATTTTTCCCCATTGATTCTTTTTTGTACAAAGTATTTTCTTTTTTTTGTGTGTAGATTAAATATACATATATATATATATATATATCAATTCATTAGATCAATATAAATGGATATAGATGGTTTAAGTATTACATTACTATATGAAGAATTAGTTTTACTTTACTTTGAACCGTGATTATTTGTAATTTCAATGAAATCTAAAAAAACTAATAGTATTATTCAATTAAAAGCTACTTGATAATTTAAAATTGAATTTGATTTAATATAAACTATTATTTTCCCATGTATCATCATTCATTAATTTTTTTTAATGATTATTAAGAAAGTGATTAATTTTTATTAATAAATAGTCATTTTGATTCTTTGAGGATAGCCACTCATTTTTCTAGTCGGTGAATATATAAATTACGTATTTAATCTTTGATAGTGTATCCTGATTTAGTCATACATTTTTTTTCTCAAAAATTAAAATTATTGAAAATATATTTTCCAAATATGTTGTGTAAAGTGATAATGACTAGCCAAACCAAAATGAGTATTAAAAAGTGAACAGCTTATGTGGCGTGTAAAGGAGTAGCACCGAATGAATAATAAAAAAACTTATGATACGCGTTTATGATTAATCTAACGAAAAAGCGGGGCCCATTATTCAAAATTCAGTTTGTTTCGATCGTTTGTTTTCTGTGAAAGATCATAGGTTCTACATTTAAATAAAATACATTTTCGAATATACTCGGAGAGATAGATAAAGAAAAGAAAAAAAGAGAAAGACTTACTTGGATGAAAATGTATGTATATGGAAACGACCAATTAAATTTTGTCAATACATTAAAAGTTTAATTTTGATTAAAATTTATTATAAATGATAATATCAACAAACATAAATATATTTTATCTACATGTGACGTGTTATATGTTTTCATGCAAGTTTCTCAACAAAAAAAAAAGAATTATATTTCATAGTTTAGTGATATTTAGTTGATACCAATAAGATATTTATCTAGCGATGTAAAGTCTTTTTTTTAATTCTTAAAAGATCAAAATGTTAAGAATTAATACCTTTGGTATGACTAAAAAAATTATTTTTATTTGACGACTAATCATATGTACTCTTATAAAACTATTTTTTGGTAGTCTACAATGATATTTCCTCACATTTTTTGGTAAGAAACTAATCTCTTTTGGAATTTGTAGCTGCCCTCCCAACAAATGTCACACTCAAGAATCGAACATTACCCATAAAACTATTTTATACTATGACATATCTTCCCCACGCCGATCCCCAACGTGAGGCCGGAAAGTGAACGGAAAGCCGCCCAAAACTAGCACTTAATAATACATTATAATGTAGGAGGATATAAAAAAAAGATTCTTAGCTGAATATATAAGAAAGTATGTATACAATACAATAATAATTTGGGATTATGTCACCTTCCCTACAGAAAAATTAAATAAATGAAAAGGGTGTACAACATATTTCAACCATCAGTTGTCATATGTTTTATTGTTAAGACTCCGTGCATAAAATAATCAAATTGAAAACTGAAAAAATTGTTGATGCAATATTAAATTTTGAACACTGATTAAAATATTTTTATGTGAGATTGAAATGTTTTCTTTCTCAGGGAAATGATGGGCAAAGGAAGAAGGAAGATGAAATGAGAAAAGACAGAACATGCTAAAAGTTTTACATTTTATTTTTGTTTTAGTGTTTTTTTGTGAATTTGACATATATTAAATGTTAACTCTAATTTATCTAGATTAAAATCTAAATAATTTATTTTTCACTCATTTACTTATATATTCCAAAATAATTATTCATGTATCAAATTCACTAAATCTATGTCTTTTTAGATTTTGCAGCTTAACAACTTTAGTTGAGCTAAGAGTCTATTATCAACATTCATAGGTTCACAATTATTAACTTGCGTAAAAATTAAACATTTGAAAGTAGATGATAGGTTGAGTTGCTGATAATATACAAGTAATATAGCATATTAAATTCATATTTGTAAGCATTTCAATTAATTTAAAAGAATTTTCTTGTGGAAGTTTATAGCTCGGACATAACTGCCTTCAGTGTGAAGATACCTGTGAGAAACAAATAAAAATTCATCCACTTTTCTTTTGCGTGATAATGAATCAAAACTTAATTTGTTTCAATTTGAATTATGATTTATTTTGATAAATTTGGTTCATGAACCAACGAATTAAACTTGAGATAAGAATTGAGTTCGTTAAATAAACAAATCAAATTTAAGTGAAGTATAATTTTAACCCATTAGATTCATGAGAATAATAAAACAAAATCATTTAACGAATGATTAAGATTAAAAGTCATCTAATGATCATATGATAACTTTAAAAGTTATATGCATTTTTTTTTAATCTTAATACTTTGAATGACGCATATTAACTATTCTCATTTCTCACATTAATAATTGTTCTAACATGAGCCACTTTTTGCACACGCATATATATATATATATATATA
>NW_017728125.1:0-5297 GCF_001865875.1 Lupinus angustifolius
AAATCCCTTAGAACGTGGTTCATCAGCCTCATAAATGTGCTTGGCACATTGGTTAAGCCAAAAGGCATTACCATCCACTCATACAAGCCATATTTTGTTTTGAAGGCTGTTTTCCACTCATCCCCTTCTCTAATCCGAATTTGATGGTACCCACTCTTCAAATCCACTTTTGAGAAGATGCAGGCACCATGTAATTCCTCTAAGAGATCATCCAATCTAGGAATGGGATGTCTACATTTGATCGTGATGTTGTTAACGGCCCTACAGTCACTACACATCCTCCAGGCTCCATTTTTCTTTGGAACTAGGATGACTGGGACTGCACAAGGACTTAGACTTTCTTGAACCCAACCCTTGTGCATAAATTCCTCGACTTGTTTTTGAATTTCATTAGTCTCTTGAGGATTGCTCCTATAGGCAGGCCTATTGGGCAATGATGCACCAGGAATCAAGTCAATATGATGTTCAATGCCCCTTAAAGGTGGAAGTCCACTAGGGACTTCTTCAGGGAATACATCATTGAACTCATTCAAGAAGTCTTTCAAATTTTGAGGCATAGAAGCCTTATCAATAGCCGTGCTATTTAAGCAAAAACTTTGGCACAAAAGTAAGTACATGGGCTGCCTTGTGACTAGGGCATGCTTTACTTCACTTTTTGTGACAAAGTAGCTTTTCTTTTGATCCTTTCGATCATTCTTCTTGACTTGGCTAGAGTCTATGGTTTCAGCCGTGACCTCCTTTTTCTCTTGGTCAATCTTTTCTTTCAGCCTACGCTGATCATCACTCACTTGTTTTGGGGACAAGGGTGATAAGACCATTTTATGATTATTATGCATAAATGTGTACTTGTTAGTACGCCCTTCATGGGTAGCATTTTTATCATATTGCCATGGTCTTCCCAATAGCATATGGCTGGCCTCCATGTTGACCACATCACATAGGACTATGTCCTCATATTTTCCAATGGAAAAAGGGACCTCAACTTGCTTATTCACGACCATCTCCCCCACATCATTAAGCCATTGCAGCCTATATGGTGTTGGGTGTGCCTTGGTGATAAGCTTCAATTTAGACACCGTTCTTGTGCTAACCACGTTAGCACAACTTCCTCCATCAATGATGAGGGTACATATGTTACCTTGTACAAGGCAGCGAGCATGAAAAATGTTTTCTCTTTGACTTTCCTCATGATTTCGGTTTTGACTCCCAAGGAGCCTCCTAACCATGAGTAGGTCTCCATCGGGCATATTAAGATCACCCTCATTGTCATGTTCTTCATCACTAGCTGACTCAGATTGGGACTCAATGTCCCCATTTAGAACCATCATAGTTCTTCTTGTAGGGCATTGAGACGCAATATGGCCACGCCCCAAACATTTAAAACATTTTATATCACGGCTCCTTTGATTTGGATCAAGGGGCTGCTTACCTTGGGACTTGGTTGTCCCCACGGCTTCTTTAGAACTAGGGACAATTTCTTTTGTTGCATTGCCCTCCTTCTTGCTTTTGTCTTTCCAAGTATTTGGTGGATACTTGGTTGTTGAATTAGAGGAGTACTTAGACTTCCTCCTCTTGATTTGTTGCTCTACCTTGATGGCCTTTTGGACAAGGTCATCTAACTCAACATATGGTTGAAGCTCCACAATATCCTGAATTTCAGGGTTCAACCCATGTAGGAACCGAGCCATTGTAGCTTCTCGGTCCTCATGGAAGTTGGACCTAAGTAAGGCCAGCTCCATCTCCTTGAAGTATTCATCAACCGATTTGTTACCTTGAGTTAGTCTTTGCAATTTGTTATGCACATCTCTTTGGTAGGAACTTGGAACAAACCTTCTCCTCATCACCCTCTTCATCTCCCCCCAAGTATTTACTACTTCCTCACCATACCTCCTCCTCTCCTTTTGGATCTGGTCCCACCACACCATAGCATATTCCTTAAATTCTAGGGCAGCAACCTTTACCTTCTTTTCCTCACTATAGTGTTGGCATTCAAACACTTGTTCCATCTTTAACTCCCACTCATGATAGGCCTCAGGGTTATTAAGTCCTAGGAATGTAGGGACTTTTATTTTTACTCCCTCTAACCTATCCTCCCTCCTCCTATCTCCACGGCCTCCTCTCTCACGACCACCTCCCTCACGGCCACCCTCAAAATCATCCTCCTCATACCTTCCTCTCCCATATCCTCCCTCATACTCATCCTCCTCTCGCCTACCTCTCCTCTCACCACGGCCCTCCTCCTCCTCATACCTATTCCTCCTCTCACCATGGCCCTCATCCTCACGGCCACCTCTTCTATCTCTCCTCCTCCTTCTCCTATGATCTATCTCACTACTAGAGTCACCCTCCAGCCTCCTAACATCTATTCTCATTTCATCCATTTGCCGTTGTAGGGCCTGAAATTGGGTGCTTATCATGGCATGTAGCACGGCTGTCCTTGGTGATAATGGAGAACCACTATCTTCTGGACTAGCCATAATGTCACTCTCCTTACTCTTCTCTCAAGTGTTTACACTCTCTCACTTTTCTCTCAATTTTCTCCTTTGATTCTTGAGTGAGTCAAGTGATCAAGTTGTAGTATCAAAAACGTGTGACAAGTTCACAAGATTACCAATTTATTTGGTTTGTGGCTCGGCTGGATTGTGTGTAGGTTGTAGGGTAGTGTTTGTGTAGGTTTTGTGGGTTAGGGTTAGGTTTTGGTCTCGGTTTGGGTAGGTTTTTGGGTTAGGTTTAAGGTTTTGTGTTTGGCTTGATGTGTTTGGGTTAGGGTTAGGGTTTATATTCGGTTTGTGTAGGTATTTGGTGTTTTGGGTTGTATTTTGGATGATTTGTGCTTGGGATGTCTCGGTTTTGTAGGGTATTTTGTGGATGGATTTGATTTTTGTAGGGTAATGTGTTTAGGGTATGGTTTTGTGTGTATGTATGGCTTTTGGTTCGGCCAAGGGAAAGAAATTTGGGTAGAAGTAGAAGAATTTTTAGAAAGAAAAATTTGAAATTGCACTTACTTGTGGTGCTGCCTCAAATTCAATGCCTTAGTCTTATTTTGATAAAGATATTATAATTGTGACTTTCAGGCAAGAACTGAGCTCTGATGACCACTTGATGACAACCTCTTTGTGGATTGCCTTTGTTATAGGATCGTTTCTTGTGAAAGTCCTCTTTGTTGATTGATGATTCACTTTGTTGGAACTTATTTGATTGCTTTGAATATTTGTACTTTGATTAGCCTCGGTTGGCTTGCAATTTGTTGAGAATTGATGAAGTGATTGTAGAATGGAATGAAAGTGATGCACGGTTTGTAATGATGTGAATTGGAATGATGGTTGTTTATGTGTATATGGATGGTTTCGGTTTGTATGAACAAGGAGTGCTTGCTCACGGTTTGGTGTTGGTGTTTATGGTGGATTTGAGAATATGGAAAAGGTTAGGGATGGAATGGCGCCACAAACAATGGAATGTTTGATAAGCCTTGTGAAGTTCGCCACAAGAGAATGATACTCTTGATAAGAACAAGGGGTCTTGACTCAGCCAAGAAGCTAGGAGAAAACTCACTAACAATGGTTATTAACATAAAATTCAATCTACTTTATTCCTTGTGCATATGGGTCATATATATAGGGAAAGGAATTCGGTTTACATTGCCAAAATCAAAAGGCATGAAAAGATAAACTAATCCTATCTAATCTCAATCTAATCTTCATGTGTTGGACGAATGGTGATGGTGGATTTGAATTGAGATTGCCTTGATGAGTGGTTGAAATAATATCTTCCATTATCTTCATGTTGATGATATAATTTGATCCTCCTTTTGATTTGCTTGTTTGAAAATTAGATTAGGAGATCCTTATCTTGTGGAGATTAGATCTCCCTTAATTATAGCCGTGTGGACTTGGGGAAATTAGATTAGGAGATCCTTATCTTGTGGAGATTAGATCTCCCTTGATTATAGCCGTGTGGCTTTTGGCTCTAGATTTTCCCTCCAAGCTTTTCATCCATGCTCTATCTCCTTGCTTTATCTCTTAGCTTTTGGACGTGCTCTTTTCCCTCCAAGCTTTCATCCAAATGTTCTATCTCCTTGCTTTATCTCTAAGCTTTTGGGCGTGCATCTTTTCCCTCCAAGCTTTCATCCAAATGTTCTATCTCTTTGCTTTATCTCTAAGTGTGACCGTGCCTCCTTTCCTACAAGACATGAACCTTCATAAAATTAAATGTAATAAAATGACACCTAAATTAAAGACATGATAAATAAAAGTCCTAAACTAGTGTGGGTTTTAAGACAACTCCCACTTATTTATGGTCCTAATTACTAATGTAAGAACTAAAGAGATCAAGGTGGATCCTCCCTTAGGCCGTGGCCTTCCTTAAGCTCTTCATTAAGACTTATGCAAATTAAAGCCTTCTCTTCATGCTTGGTCCCATTTGCACTTGTTTCCATGATAGAAAATATGAGTTGCCGAAGTGCTTCTTGGGCCTTTTTGGTTTTAGCTCTAGTCATAGGTCCTCCTAAGCCATGTAAAGGGTCTTCAATGATGTTATGTCCCAATGGGTTTACATCATCCCCTCCTTCTTCGAAAGAATTCGACCTCGAATAAGCATTTTCATCACCTGTATCAAAAAAAGTTAAGTCAGCCACATTGAAAGTAGCACTAATATTTCCATACTCACTAGGCAAGTCCAATTTGTATGCATTGTTGTTTATCCTTTCCAAGACTTGAAAAGGGCCGTCCCCTCTAGGTTGAAGCTTTGATTTCCTTTGAGATGGAAATCTTTCTTTTCTCATATGGATCCAAACCCAATCTCCTGGTTCAAAGATGACTTCCTTTCTTCCCTTGTTGGCTGATCTTGCATAACTCTCGGTTCTCTTCTCAATTTGTTCCTTCACCTTCTCATGTAGCTTCTTCACATACTCAGCCTTGGCTTTACCATCTTTATGTTTCAACAATGATGTACCTGGAAAAGGTAATAAATCAAGGGGAGTTAGTGGGTTAAAACCATAAACAATTTCAAATGGTGAATGCTTTGTTGCACTATGAGTTGCCCTGTTATAGGCAAACTCCACGTGGGGAAGGCACTCTTCCCATGCATTTAAGTTCTTCCTTAGGACAGCCCTCAACAAGGTAGAGAGTGTCCTATTGACCACTTCAGTTTGCCCATCTGTTTGAGGATGGCATGTGGTAGAGAAAAGAAGCTTTGTGCCAAGCTTTCCCCAAAGGGTTATCTTCCTCATCCTCATTCTACTCCTCATCCTATCATCCTCATTCTCGTCCTCATCCTATCGTCATCCTCATCCTCTTCCT
>NW_017728125.1:5397-5647 GCF_001865875.1 Lupinus angustifolius
TCATCCTCTTCCTCATCCTCATCCTCATCATAACCTCATTCTCATCCTATCCTCATCATCATTCTCGTCCTCATCCTATCCTCATCCTCTTTCTTATCCCCATCCTATCCTCATCCTCTTCCTCATCCCCATCCTATCCTCATCCTCATCCACCTAATCAATTCCTCATCCTCATCCTCTTCCTCATCCTCATTCTCATCATAACCTCATTCTCATCCTATCCTCATCATCATTCTCGTCCTCATCCTAT
>NW_017728125.1:5747-6050 GCF_001865875.1 Lupinus angustifolius
TATCCTCATCCTCTTCCTGATTCTACTCCTCATCCTATCCCCATCCAAATCCTCATCATATCCTCATTCTCATTCTCGTCCTCATCCTATCCTCCTCCTTATCCTCATCCTCATCCTCATCCTTATCATATCCTCATCCTCATCCTCATCCTCATCCTCCTCCTACACTGTTCCTTGCCCTCATCCACTTCCTCATCCTCGTCCACATCCTCATCCTCATCCTCGTCCTAACCTCATCCTCTGCCTTATCCTCATCATCTTCCTCATCCTCATCCTCATTCACGTCCTCATCCTATCCTCATC
>NW_017728126.1:0-200 GCF_001865875.1 Lupinus angustifolius
TTATAATATTTCATAAACAAAACCAAATCAAAAGATGTTTGAACTGTATTAGTATTATAACATGTTTATAATAATATTCCATTAGACAATTCCTTGTGGTTCGACATAACCCTATACTATACTACAATTGAATCATGAAAGAGATGCAAATGTAAAACAGTAAAGTATTAACTTATAAATTTTATTTGTTGACATAGAAA
>NW_017728126.1:300-1131 GCF_001865875.1 Lupinus angustifolius
TTATGCCAACCCTTTGAAAGATGTGGTATAGTTAATAAAATTAGACCGACTTTTCTAGTATGGTTAAAAGGAACCGAAAAAGGGAGTAAATAAATAAAGTCACTAACTAGTTAAATATCACTCATTATCACTTGTTTTAATTTTCTAAATTCATATCATTAAACTGGCATTGGAATTTATTCCAACAAAGCCCAGATGGGATGAAGTTGTTAATAATTCAATAAAGCGAAGTTTTTGATTAAAGGAACATTCTTGAAACCTTATATTGGTGTTGGAATTTATTTGAGCAAAGTCGAGATGGCGAGCAAAGAATCGACCTGTCATTAAATTAATGAATCAGAAACTTGCTGCCTTACCCAGCAAGAAAAACTCTTTCAATAGTAATTGGTAGTTTTCAAAACCAGGAGGTCTGCATACACCTCTTCTTCATCAAAACCAATCAAGAGTACAATTTTTACATACATTTAGAATAACTTGAAATGCATGATAGATGCAAAGGCTAAAAGCATTATAATAGCATCTAATCTTGCTACAGGAGCATATGTCTCATCATAGTCAATACATTCTTCTTGATTGTAACCTTTAGCTACCGATCTAGCTTTGTTTCTAATAATCAAGTCGGACTCATCAAGTTTATTTCTAAACACTCATTTAGTGCCTATTATAGGATGATCACTTGGTATAGGGACTAAATCTCAAAATTTGTTTCTTTCAAATTGGTTTAGCTCTTCTTGCATCGCTTATGACCAATGCTCAACCTTAATAACCTCATCAATAGTATTAGTCTCAATTTGAGAAACAAATGCAAAGAAATTACAAATATTGCGCAAA
>NW_017728126.1:1231-2128 GCF_001865875.1 Lupinus angustifolius
ATATACATGCTAAATGGAGCTAAATCATGTTATGTGTGAAAGTATCATATTCATTAGTTCAGACTCTAATTATGTGAGATTTATCATAAGGTTCACCAAACTAAGACTCTATCCATTGAAAGCTCATCCAAGGACCTAAAAATAAATAGATTACTCTATCCTTGATGATAATTTCTGAAAGCTTAAATATGAGTCTTCATGTTGTTGTAGTTAATTTATCCTTGTCCAATGTCTTTAAGCTTTAAGCTTTGTCTTCATCATAATCATATTTTTGCATGCTTACATTCACAATGGTGAATTGAACGATGTCCACACAACATGCAACACCAAACAACAAGGACCAAATTTGAGAATAATAATCACTAAGGAAGAACTAGAGAGTATCACCATCTAGGAACCACCATTGTTTAACCAATAGTCAGTACGACATTTGAAGTGTTGAAAAGAAATTTGACCAACACAAGAATATAAGCACTAATTGTAGCTAGACAATGGTAGATATGAAACACCAAGTTATGAACCAAGTTATTGACAGTAATATGAATTAGGATGTGATGATATTATATTTATTTGATACAAAAGGCTTAAGATTAACTTGTATTTATACTAATATGGACTCCTAATTAAATAAGACAATCAATCATAAAATTAAGATAATCTAAATCCTAAGAAATCATCTAAGATACTCAAAAAACTCTAATATATAATAATGATATTCTATCGATATTCAAAAATCTCATATATTATCTATAATATAATTTAAGATAATATTATAAGGTATTTTCATATATTCTAATATCCACCCTCAATCTAAAGCTTACTAAGTTGTAAGCTTGTTACAAATAATCCCTTTAAAATGAAATAACTATAATAATTAAATGAACTCTACCAAATAGA
>NW_017728126.1:2228-6012 GCF_001865875.1 Lupinus angustifolius
AAAAATTATAAAATATAATTTAAACTTTTAAACACATTTTATATTGACTATTTTAACATTATGACGTAAAATTGATTTAATAAGAATTGTTCAATCAACATAATATTATATTAAACATACAAATTAACAACATAACATTACATTACTAGTCAACAATGTAACATCACTGTTTAACAACATATCAATTATATTTAAAAATTAACAATATAACATAATGGATTAACCATATATATATATAGAGGGATCCATATATTCCACATTTTAGCCATCAATTCTAGGAAAATCTGATGGTATAGATCCACTCACTAATTCAAACCATTGGATTTTCCTAGAATTGATGACTAAGATGTGGAGTAAGTTGTTTAAACTTACTCTAGGAATAAGTGGATCCCCTCCAATATATATTGGAAGGAATAGCGAGTCCTGCTACCCATGAGTCTGGGCATCTCATTTCTCAAACACAGACCCATCGAACAGTGCGTCTAATCTCGGGTCTCGTTACTCACGAGTCCAAAAGCATGGACTCAAACCCGACCCGTTGTAGATAATTTTTGCAGGTGCCGACAGATCCAGCTACCGACGAGTTCGGGTATCCATTGTCATCCCTAATAATATCTACATTCCATATACTCAACTAGTTAGAATTCTCTTATAGTGGACCACCCTTTATCATAATAATATAAAACCATTGAGTTGTTGTTATTTAAAATAATAATAGCATAATTGTTTTTATTTATATAAATTTTGGAAACATTTCTATATTTAATAAAAAATTGCAATATAATATATTACATTCTTCAATAATATTTTTTCTATGAATTTACCACTTCCTTCCTACCAACATAGAAAAAAATGGGAAAGGAAACAAAAAGGAAACACCTTTCTAATTCTCTCCAAATAGTATTGCATAATTTGTAATAATAATCAATGCATTTAATTAATTACATAATATTTCTAAGGAACCTCATTTGAAATGCACATTACTAAATTAATGCATTTTCTTCTATTTCTCAATACTCAATCACAATTGTAGTCTGCAATTTTAAATTCTTATCATTTACTCCATTTGTTTTATATATTTTATTATTATGATTTGTTTTCCAATTCTTTCCTAGATTTATATACGATTATTATGTATTATTTTTTTAAACTATGTGTATAACCTTAAACATCTAAAGAAAATGAATGGAGGGAGTATTATTGTAACTTCGATTTGGGGCAAGTCTTTGAGCAGTTTTTTTTCATATCTTTGTGAGGCCCATGTAGTATGCACATACAATAACTTTTAATTCTTTGGAAATGGTAATTTCTAAAAGTACCAAAGTGTGTTTTAGTAATTCTAATTATAAGATACATTTTAGAATGTTCTCATGATCCTTTTTATAAGATATTTTACATATTCTAAGAAATATTTAATATTTTTATCCATTCGGTGCAATTAATAGTTCTTATTATCTCTATTTTTTTGTCATTGAAACTATGAATTGACGAAAAGTATTAGATAAGACTATGATTATAATGTTATAATATTTGAAAAAAATCAACAAACGTAAATATTTCTATTGGTATCTATAATTCAGTTAGAAGTCTCTTATAATAAGAATTAGAGTATTATTTCATGGATGTTTTCAAGCCTTTCTCTCACTATATTTTCTATATAAATGAGTGTTATCACCTCCCACTTATATCCTTATATTCTGCAAAGAAACATTAAGATCCAAGAAATTTTATTGAAGTTGTGTAGTGTTTGTGGGAGATGGCTAAGCTTACTTCAATGCAAATTTTCACCCTTTCCCTTTTGCTTGCAGGTTTACTCTAGATAGTTCCATAATATCTATTTTCTTAATGTTTGTCTAATTTGTAAAAGTGATCAAATGTTTAATCAGCAATGCTATTTCTGTAATTGATTGGAAACTTTACATGACAACTTTAGTTTTTATATCACGTAATATCCATACTTTGTTTTATAAAACCAAAACTTGTAATGTGTAATCATAGAGAAACATTTGTTTTTTAAATTTTAATGGCTTGTTTCTTACGTTTTCATTTTGGTTGTAGTTGTCCATTCTAACTTTGTTACTGGATTTTAAGGTATTTTCATGACAATTGAAGTAGTTGCTCAAACAAAAAGATGTCAGATCGTGTTGAATCCAAGTGGTTGCGATCTTCCAACATGCCGAAAGGATTGTTATACAAAATATCAAGGCAATGGAGTGTGCATTAGTGGTGAACCTAAGTTCTACAAATGTCTTTGTGTCTATAATTGTTGATGTTCTTGTACCCACCCTTTTTAATTAAAGAATGAATAAAAATTATTATATAATGAAATGGAACCTTGGACCTTCTAATTATCATAATTTCTTTGGTTATGGGGTGATATTTTTTTTTGTGAGAACTCTATCAAAAGAAAAGTATTTATAAGGACAACTAATATGAAGGTCGAGTATGTATCAAAAAAAATAGTTGTCCACCGATTTATTTTATAAAATATTAAATTTAAATTTAAAAGATTAACTCATTGCAGAGTTTTTTTTGTTCATTATATTAATTCCTAGAATATTAAAATTAAATCATTTGCATGATTTTTGTCCATTATACCAATTTAAAAGGTCTATTCATTTGCATGGTATTTATTATCCTTACTCATTTTTATCCATCATTACTCATTTGCATGGTATTTATTATCGTTTAAAATGAGTTAAGTTTTGGTCAATTCAGCTTGACTCGTTACGAATTGTATCGAGTCGAATTCCATGCATATCATTTTTAAGATGAATATCAAATTAAGTAATGATAAAAAACTTTCAAGCATATTAATGAACTTAAATTTATATAATTTATCACCTAGGATGAAGATAATAGATATAAATAGAATTGAGACTTTTAAATCAATTTGTATTAATTTTTAATATGTATATATATATTTTCTACTTTAATATAAAAGTATAAATATAATAATTATATGTACCAAAAAATACATATAATAATTATGACCAATAAATACATATAATAGTTATGAAATGCTTTATTTTAATATGTATATATATTGTAGATATGATTATATATTTTATAATTATAAATTTAAATGTTCTCTATAGGTATAGGTATGTATAGATATGTTTAGATATGTACATATAATCGAGTTAACCCATGAATCTAATGAGGCAAACTATATTTAGCTTAAGTTTGTGTCTTTTATTTAAAGAGTTCAATATTTAGCTCCACTAAACTCGCATGCTTCGTTAATCAAGTCTCCAATTGTTAAGTTTATTTCACAAATGATTCTCCTATCCCATAAAATTACTCCATCCCTTTCATATTTTTTTATGGTTATGGTTATATACATTGTTTACAAAATTATTAAATGATGTAAATGTTTACAATTGTTAAGTGTCAAGGAATGCACTAGCAATATTTTGCCTATGTTTTGACGAAGACAAGAAATTAATTAAAGCTTGAAGATGGCTCAACCATCAACATGCCTAGAACTCATTTCATTGGTCATATCTAGACTAGGTTATATCAATAGAGTTATATTTCTAAGTAGTCTGGGATGTGTGCCTTAGTTAGTGAGTATAGGTGAGGTAAACCTAGATGCAAGTCTCACAAGCCATTATAATTGTCATATCATATTCATGAGGCATATCATCTAGTTTATTATATGTTCAGGCATTAATCATACATGTTATATGTGCATATTAGGCATAATATAATTGCTAAAACATGTATAAGAATCAAGCATATCATATAAGTAGTTTACCATTTAATCACATTTTGATATATG
>NW_017728127.1:0-6005 GCF_001865875.1 Lupinus angustifolius
AACTACGTCTAGTTTTATGCATAAAGGATGAATTATTTGCTTTGGGCAATTGAATCGAGATTTCACCTCAAGGTTCATTTCACAAAATTAGACTATGCATTTTGTCAAACATATGATAAGCATTAAGAATACAACAAGAATAATTCATTAAAATCATGTCATTTCATTCATAAATCAAATTGCAAAATACATCAATGAATAAATAAGCCAATCCCAACTAAGAAGCAATCTCATTACATATTTCATACATAACTTTGATAAAAGTGAAACTCAAAATTTGTGTTCATGGGGATGTGTCAATCCCTCTAGGAAAATCAAATTTGTTCATTATTCCTACTTCCTAACCTTTATATGATATTTTCAACTTACATAAAATTGCACACTAAGAAAACCAGAAACCATAGTAGTTACAGAAAACCAGTTTCTAACTTCCTAGGTGAAAAATAAATGATAAAGCATAAAAAATTATATATCTTTCTAAGTCTCCAAAAGCTCCTTTAATGTTTCTAGATCTTGGCTCATGCACCTTCATGTCTTGCTCAGAATGAAGGAGGTTCAGACCCTTGCAAGGGCGGTCATGTCCTTCCTCAGGATGTGCCAGGGATCACCAGAGTGGTTGGTGTCAAAAGAGTGCCCCAGAAGGCACAACAACTTAGTAGTGCGGTCCCAAGTCTGGTTAGTGCCTAGATACCCGTCATGCTTCATCTTCTGGAAATCATCCCTCTCGCCCGAGGCAGTATAAGATTAGCCGAGGTAGTCATTGATGGTGTCCCTGTTGAAGGGTACCACCTTGCCTCGAACCCAACACATTCTCAGCCCTCTCACCATCATAAGGATGGGCATTGGCATAAAACTCTCTAACCAAATACTCATTGTAACTTCTCGGCAGTTTGGACAGAATTTCCCAACTCTGCCATAAAATCTCGAGGAAGAAAGGGTCATAATCCCCCTCTCTAACTCTACTCTCCACTCATCATGAATTTTGCGGTTAACCTCGTCTTGATATTTTTAAAAATCAATCAAGGTCGGGAATCGAATCCCCCGACACTAGATTTTCCATGTGTGAGGAAGGATTTTTTTTTCGAATTTCAGTGTTATTTTGGTTGCACTTAGGGGCCATTAAATCAATAAGAAGTGTAAGAGAGTTTGAGGGTGAATGGGATGGTTTTGGTGATAAGCCTCCACGCTCCTCATATGTTATTATAGAGCTAAGCACGAGTCACTGTGCTTAGTACATCCATGGCGCTTAGTCCAACTTTGTAGAGATCAAGAGTCACACTCAGCGCAAAGGTAAGTTAAGCGTGAAATATTATATCTTAACCTTAGCGCTCAACGCTGGGGTTGGCACTGAGCGTGAGTGATTAGTTTCCCACGCTCATTTATTCGATGTGGTGACACCCAAGGAATTTGTCAGTACTTTTCGGATTCTGGTTCTTACACTTAGTGCGACTTATGCACAACAAGTTCTACGCTTAGAAAAACTAGAGTCGCTTAGCACGGGGGTGCCATGCTCAGCGCAAGTACCAGTGTTAAATGTATTTCATACAGTAGCTAAATAAAAAAATTTGTTACTTCTGATGCCTAGTGCATAACTGGCACTTGGCATGGGTTGGTTCTACGCTGAGTGTGGCTTACTTGCGCTCAACACAACGATGCTCACTTAGAATTAGCTTTTTGTCCCTTTCTCCTCACCCTGGTGCATTAATTATGGCTCCAATGTACATGTTCTTGTAGAAATTCATAAGTATAAGACTAAAACAAAATACAAAACTTAAATGACTGGAATTTTAAATTGATGGGTTGCCTCCCACCAATCACTTCATTAACATCAATAGCTTGACCTTACTTGTGACCGTTAAGGGTCACAAAGTTGGATTAAAAAATGCAGTATAACATTAATATGTCGATACTGCTATTTTACGGTATTTAATCGTTTCTAGCATGAGTCACTAGGCTTTATTACCACAATCGTTTTATGTTCACCCCTAGGACTCATATAGTGACTTACCAACTCTCTTAAGAGATGATGGGTGTCAATGATGTGATCATCCGCACTGATTTTTCCATCAAGTAAAATGATTTTTACCTTTATATTCCTCAACCTCCTATATAGAAGGTTGGTGCTCAATACTTACTGTTGTGGTAGGTTGCTCCTTTAGTTTAGAAAATGGGTTTTGACTCAAGTGTGAGGTTATTACACTTACTTGAGTTTCCTAGTTTCTCAATGAGGCATTAGTCCTCCTCTAATTATCCATGGTTAGATCCATGAATTTTTGGAGGGTGTTTTCTGGAGTGTGAGTACTGAATAGGTAAGGATCCTCCATGTAATATCCCCTCCCGGTAAAGTATATTGGATAGTATATGGTTGAATAATCACCATGACAGAACTCACATCTCACCCTTGGTTGCTCCAATTACTGTAAGAGCACCCTATTTTGGGCTAAAAGCTCAACATGGATAATGAAATCATGATCAAATGTTTTAATATCCATACTAAATCTCAACCTTAGACATGCAGAAAACACAAAAACAATTAGTACTCAAATAACTAATAAGTAGAATTTTGACAGAAAATATAAAAATGCTTAAAATACTAATATAATAATGCAATGCTATAGTTATACGCAAATCCCCGACAATGGTGTCACTTTTCTAAACCGACAAATATGTGTAAAAATACAACCTCAATTATCGCAAACAAGTAAAAATGATAAGAGTTTGTCGTATCTACAAGGACCTGCTAACTCAACTTTCCAAAATTAAATTACTATCTTAAGCTAGTTTTCAAAAGGATTTTCAATTTGTTGTTGGTTTGGTTAAGAGAGTTTTGAATAATAAAAGTGTTGAAGTTTAGATATAGGATTGACTCATTATTCATATCAGTATATTGACAAAAAAATCAAGCAATAAAATAAGTATAATTTCATACAACATTTGACCTCAAATACACTAAAAACTAATGATTTATTCTACTTAGCAACTCATGAAATAAAGCTTAAACCTTAAACACAAGATCAATGGTTATGATACACATGCATACCTCTATATCTAATAACTATGCAAATGAGTTGAGATTAATTTACACCCTCAATTGTGTTAGTTGTCAATGTCTTAGTCTATACTAACACTTTACCAAAGTTAGATCTCTGTCTAGTAATTAACTAGATAAAATTATGATTTATGAACCATCAAATGTGCCTCTTTATCTAGTAACACACGTCAAGTTTGAGTTATCAATGCAAATATGAATTTATGTCTAGGAAACATAAGAGCAATGACATTCATTGTGACAATTAAACATGCAACTACTTCTAGTTTTATGCATAAAATATGAATTATTTTCTTTGGGCAATCGAACCTGGATTTCGCCTCAAGGTTCATTTCACAAAATCAGACTATACATTTTGACAAACTAATGGTTAGCCTTAAGAATACAACAAGAATAATTCATGCAAATCATGTCATTTCATTCATAAATCAATTTGTAAAATACGTCAATGAATAAATAAACCAATCCCAACTAAGAATCAATCTCATTACATATTTTCATGCATAACTTTGATAAAAGTGGTACTCAGAATTTGAGTTCATGGAGATGTGCCAATCCTACTTTCTAACATTTACATCCTATTTCCAACTAGAAACCATACTAAAGTTATAGAAAATCGGTTCCTAACTTCCTGGGTGAAAAATATATGATAAAGTATAAAAAATTCTATATCTTTCTAAGTCTCCAAAAGCTCTTTTTATGTTTCTGGATCAAGGCTCGTGCGCTTAGTGCAACAATAGTGCGTTGAGCGCATCACCATTCAATTCAGACCCTTCGCTTGACTTCATCCATGCTTAGAATGGTTGCGTTGAGCGCATAGTAGCTGATTTGTAGCTTTTACATGTTTATTATAAATTGGCCCATTCTCAGTCCAATTCATCATTTTTCAACCTGAAACAAACACATAGAAGAACTTAGAAATTGGGATTGGTAGAATTTATCATCAAAATCTCAACTGTGATAATATAAAGTAAGTATTTAGAACCAGACACTACTAAATTACCCTTATAGATTAAGGTAATTTTGGTACTTAACAACTCTCTCCAACTTAAAACCTTGTTTGTCTCCAAACAAGAGTAAGTCTAAGCTCAAATCGTGTAATAAGTTTTTAGAAAATTTCAAAGTTCATCATACAAGTGAGCCCATCAAAGTAATATCAACTTTCATTCCAAAATAATACTTGATCATAATCCAAATGTTAGGTTCAAACACTTAGGATTTTTCAAACCAATTCAACAAGTAGCAAGTTGTGATAGTGACACATTTTCAACATGCAATCAAGAGCCATCACGACAATACAAGAGTCGACTCGAGGTAAGTTATGGCTAGACAAATGTCTCTTCTAATCCTAAAAAATATCTTTAATATACGAGTATATGACTTATATGTGTGTGATGATGTTGTGCATATAGTATTGTGTGAGAAACATACAAACCTTTTTAAAGATAAAACTCCCCATCAAGTGCAAAACAATCTAAAAAATATATACACATAATCATAATTAATTTATATACAAAAATAAAAAAGACAAGCTTCAAGGGGTACTCATGAATCTACATGATTAGATGGTTTGGGCTTGACTCTCTTAGGAAATAATCTGAGTGGAGTCGGTAGCTATCACGTCCCGATTTTCAACCAAACACCGGCTACGCCACTAATTAGAGTCGCCACCACGTTTTTTGTGGCCCAAACATAGATAACCCTTTTATTCCCAAATATTGGAAAGACTTGGCATTTGAACTAGATTTCTAAATTCAGGAGTCGATTAGGGGTCATAGAAGAAATGTATTAGCATCTCATTCGCTCGATATCAAACACTACCAATAATAATTGCATGCAATTAAGTAGACCTTAAAGTTTGCTAAATCAAATGATGTTTTATTGGAACAAAAGATTTTTATTTTATTTTTGTGCCTAACAAGAGTTCATCTTGTTCCTACGCATCCTTAGGCGCAATAGCTAAATCAAAACTTTGTAGTTCTTAGATAGAAAATGTTGTGTATTTCATTGTTTTTTTTAATGGGGCACGAGTTAAATTGTGAAATACTAATATTTGTATCTAAAGTAAGGAAGAAGAGTCAACATTGGTCTATTCACACTACCCATATTGAGAGAAAGAAGAGACAATATTATAATCATAGTTGTTTTTCACCGCAAATGAGATAAGGTGAATAACACTCGAGTAAAGGACCATTTCCTAAAACCCTATAATTCCAAAAGTTTTTCCAATGAGTTGTTTCTAAGGTAAGGAAAAAAGTTGACGTTGGTCTACTCACATTACCCGTATTAAGAGAAAGAAGAGATAATATTACAATCGCAGACCACTTTTTAACCCAAATAGAATATGATGAATAAGACTCGGGTCAAGGACCAATTCCTAAAACCCTAGAATTCAAAAAGATTATCAGAATAATTAAAGCATCATATTTATTGTTATATTTAATTTGAAGCAATAATTTTAATAATGACTAACGACTATGAACTTCTGTGTATAGAGAATAATCATTTAATGACATCAATGATAATTATAGAACCCATTAATTATTAAAACATTTGTTAATTTTTTTAATAATTAATATGCCCATGTGGATGACAATTAATAGATTCAAATTAAATCATTTTGATAAGAAACCAATTTAAAAAAATATATATCTTTTTTTATTATTACATACAAAATTAACTTGTTATCATAAAAATACCAAAAGGGTATGAAATACAATAACATGTATGTATAGGTAGATTCAATCAAATAATAAAGATAAAAAACACATATTAACATAATATTAAATGCAACAAGTATATTTATACTAACTTATAAAGTCAAAACACTTAGTAACTGTCCATAGTGTAATTTTGATATTCCAAACTTACCCTTTAATTAAAATTAGTATTATACTTTTTCAAATGTGATAACTACTCAAAATAATTTCATGAGAGATGAGTGGTAGTTTCTCCT
>NW_017728128.1:0-2967 GCF_001865875.1 Lupinus angustifolius
AGAAGATACCATTGATTGTACCCAAAAAATTAAAGATATTTTTCTCGGGATAATTTGGTTTTGGACAAAAAGAAATTATTCTCAACCACCAAAGACACTCTCATTCTCAGTGTTGGGTTAAAATGTTCGGGCTTCCTCAGGAATATTGGAGCCCGAGGATCTTATTCTCCGTTGCAGGTGGACTAGGCACTCCCATATCATTGGATCATGCAACATCCAAGAGATCATTTGGGCATTATGCTCGAGTTTTGGTGGAGATAAACATTCGAGAGAAATTACATGATCAGATTCTGGTGGAGAGAGAGGGATTTGCATTCTTCGTTGGGATTGAGTATGAAAATGTGCCCCCATATTGCACTAGTTGCAATAGTATTGGTCATCTGCATAGCAATTGTCGCAGATTGCCCAAAAAGAAGGTGGAAGAGGGTGCTCCTAGGAAGAAGGCAGAGGAATCAGGCCCTAAAACAAGGCCAAATAAAGAAGATGAGGTTTCTAACATCATAAAAATTGATGATTTAGTCATCAACTTGGAGTTTGATAATAGAGAAGATGTAAATTTGGAGGGGATAGAAAGAGTTGAGAATTCTCCAGAAAAGGAAGCAGAGCAAGATCCTCCAGATAATGTAATTTTGGAGGACTCATATGACCCCTTGGTGCCACAAGACATTGATGAAAACTTCACAGTGCTCGACACATAGGAATTAGAAAATCAAAATGCAGCCGAGGATATGCAGATAATGGGCAGGCTTTGGGCTGATGACACCATGGAGGAGGAAGAGGAAGAGGAACAATTCACTCTTATTATGTCAAAATCCCAAAAGAAAAAGATGAGAAAGAAAGGGATCACTAAGAGAACTCATTATACCCGGAGGGGTGGGAATTCTAACACTGCCCAATGATAGTCCTCTATTGGAATTGCAGAGGTCTAGGTAACATCAACATAAGGTTGGTTCTGAAAAACCTTTGCCTAACTCATAAACCAAATTTTTTTGTTTATTGCTGAGCCTATGATATCTAAAGAGGTCACTCATGGATCCTACTGGAATGATATCAGGATGAAACTTTTTGTGACCAATAATAGAGGAAATATTGTGCCCAACCTTTGGGGATTATGTAGTTATGATCACTCCCCTAATGTTTTGCACAAATCAGATCACCATATCACTATATCAATTGCAATAGAAGACAAAACTTGTTACATTTGTGCTGTGTATGCACATACTAATTACATCCAGAGAAGAAGCCATTGGTTTGACCTGAATGATCAGATAAATACTCATGTTGGTCCCTGGACTTGCATAGGAGACTTTAATGTAATGCTTGGTGCTAATGAGGCCAGAGGCCCTCGAATTCCTCATGCCCTGCCCTCAAATGACTTCAAAACCTTCTCTAACTGCTCTAACTTGATACATCTCAGCACAAGAGGTAATTTGTTCACTTGGTCTAATAGGAGATCAGGGGCTGCTCTAACTGAAAAAAGGTTGAATAGAAGTTTGTGTAATGAGGAGTGGCTCAATGCTTGGAGTCAAACCTCTTGTTGTACTTTGCCTAGAATTTCCTCGGATCATCATCCAATTATGCTCACTTCAAATTCTACAATAAGGAGAGCTTCTTCTTTTAGGTTTCATAAAATATGGATTAAGCATGAGGATTGCAAGAGGGTGGTGGAGACTGTCTAGAACATGTCTTGCTATGGTTGCCCTATGTATATTTCATCTCAAAAGCTCAAGACTCTTAAGAAGGAACTAAAGCATTGGAACATTAATGTCTTTGGTAATATACATATGAATGTTAACAATGCTATGACTGCTTTGGAGCTCATCCAGAACTCCAGGGATCTTATGTCTAGTTAGGAGTTGAGAGATCAGGAAATTTTGGCTCAGCACAACCTTTTGCTTGCTCTTAAAGTTGAGGAATCCTTTTGGAAAGAAAAAGCTAGAATAAACTGGCAAACTAATAGGGATATGAACACTGCTTTTTTTCATAGAGTCACAAAAATAAGGCAAGCCACNGCAAGCCACTAAGTCAATGAATCTGCTAAAGGATGGGAATAGATTGCTAATTGATCAGGATGAGATAGAAAATCATGTTCTAGACTATTTTCAGAATGTATTTGCATCTGAAAATTCCACCAGACAGAATGCTCTCATCCAGGAGGTGATTCCTAATCTGGTTTCTCAGGAGGACAATGCCATGCTAACCTTCATGCCTTCTAATGAGGAAATCAGGAATGCAGTGTTTGCTATGAATGGTGATGGGGCACTAGGGCCAGATGGATTTGGGGGAGTCTTTTTCCAAAGTTTCTGGGACATAGTTGGCCATGATGTTTGCCTCTCTGTGTCCCAATTTTTCTCTTAGGGGTGGATTCTTCCAAACATGAATGCTAACACTATTGTCCTAATTCCTCAATTCCTTGGTGCTGACAGAGTCAATGATTTCAGACCTATTGCTCTGGCAAACTTTCAATTCAAAATCACCACTAAGGTTCTGGCTGATAGGCTTGCCTCTATTGCTTCTAGAATTATCTCTCCTAATCAAAAGGGCTTCATAAGAGATAGAAACATTCAAGATTGCATTTGTCTAGCCTCTGAAGCAACAAATCTGCTGGATCACAAAACCTTTGGTGGAAACCTAATCTTAAAACTTGACATATCAAAGGCATTTGACACTATAGATTGGAAATTTCTAATGGATACTCTCAAGGCTTTTGGCTTTAGCCAAAAATTTATCAATTGGATTCACATTCTCCTCCACTATGCTAGACTATCAATTAGTGTTAATGGTCATAATGTGGGCTATTTTGGTTGCAAGAGAGGGGTGAGGCAGGGGGATCCTCTATCCCCTCTACTGTTCTGTATGGCTGAGGAGGTCCTGAGTAGGGGTATCCTTAATTTAGTGGCTCTTGGAAAATTAAGCACAATCAGTGGTCCTTCATCTCTTCAAACATTGAGCCATGTGCTATATGTT
>NW_017728128.1:3067-5669 GCF_001865875.1 Lupinus angustifolius
CTAGATACTACAAGTCTTCAATCTGGCCTGGCATTAAGGCTAATTGGACATATGTCCATCTTAACTCCTATTGGCTAGTTGGGGATGGAACCAAAATTAAATTCTGGACTGACAATTGGCTTGGATCTTCCTTGGTGGATCTTTTGAACATCCCTTCTGATATTGGATATAATCTGCAAGCCTATGTTTCTGACTTCATCCATCAGGGTAGGTGGACTATCCCTAGAAAATTGGTGGAGCTTTTCCCGAATGTCTCCAAAGCTATTTCTAGGACCTTAATTCCAAATAGTGAGGATAAAATGGTTTGGCATGGAACAACTGATGGAAATCTATCTCTTAAAGAGGCCTACTCCAATCTATCCTCTCATCAGAATCCAGTGAAGTGGTTCCAGGAAATTTGGTCGAATACAACTCCTCCTTCTAAATCATTAATAGCCTGGAGATGGAAGCATAGCAAAATTCCCACATATGAGAACCTTCAGAAAAGAGGATGCAAGTTAGTTTCAATGTGCAGTCTTTGCCACAAAAGCCTTAAGTCCTCTAATCACCTCTTCCTTCAGTTTTCTTATGCTCAACAGTTCTGGTTCTGGTTGAACCACACTTTCTCCATCAACGTAGACACTTCATCTTGCTTGGCTCTTTGGAAGACGACCAAAACTGAATGGAGCTTTCAGACCAAAGAGGCCCTATCTATTTGCATAACTCATATTATTGCTATGATTTGGTTTTGCAGAAACAAAGCTAGGTTTGATAACATTCTAATCCCATTGGTGAGAGCTTTGGACAAGTTAAAGCTGGACATTACTTTGGTTGCTAGGAATTCCAAATCTTATGCAAATAACAGTCCAGCTAAATTTGCTATTTTGAGGAACCTGAACATCACTTTGTGTTTCAATAGATGTCCAACAATAAGGGAGATAATTTGGCATCCTCCTACCATAGGTTGGCTTAAGGTTAACACCGATGGTGCTGCTCAGGGCAGCCCTGGTTTGGCGGGAGGAGGAGGCATTTTCAGAGACCATCTTGGCAGATTTGTAGCCTTTTTTCTGCTTTCTATGACATCCATTATGCTATATATGCTGAGCTCCTTTTGGCTTTATTGGCAATTGAATTTGCTTATGCAAAACGTTGGAATTATTTATGGATTGAAAGTGATTCAACTTTAGTGGTGGGAATTCTCAAAGGCAATATTCTTCCTCCTTGGAGTCTATCATCAAGGTGGAGTATTTGCAAAAACTTATTGTCTTCTATGTCTTGGAAGGTTTCTCATATTTGCAGGGAAGGGAATTCTTGTGCGGACTTACTCGCTAATCATGGATTGAAATCAAGAACTTTTACTTGGTGAGATTCAATGTCATCTGTAATCTTCTCGGGTTGTAATAGAAATTGGTTGGGGTTACCAAACTATAGGTTCACAAACTTGTAATGGGTCTTTTCTTTTTTCAATGAATTTCGGGTGCTTTAGCATCCTTGCTTAAAAAGAATAATAATAAATAAATCTTTTATAATTTTAATCTAAATTGGTCTTGATCATAGGATTATTGAGCTTAGGACACTAGCAATCCAGATAGATCAATATATGTGTAATGATCTTTATTAGATAAAGATCAATAGATCTTATTTATTAAATTATACATATAAATGGTGCATATAGAGATATGACCATTGAAGTGACTCAAAGGAGAATTCATAATGGTTAATATATCACCTTTGAATTGTGAATATGATATTCTTATGAAGAAATAGATATTTTCCTTAAACTTGAGATTATCATAGTAATTAACAAGTTATTTATTATATTTTGATATCAGACACTTAATGCCTTATGATATTAGTTGAATGATTATTGGGTATAATTAAATCCTTGTAGAATTAGTGATTAATCAAGAAAGAATCCATCAACTCATGGTAATGAGTTTGAGCTCTATATAAATAAAGACAAGTTATTTATTATGAAGAAATAGATATTTTCCTTAAACTTGAGATTATCATAGTAATTAACAAGTTATTTATTATATTTTGATATCAGACACTTAATGCCTTATGATATTAGTTGAATGATTATTGGGTATAATTAAATCCTTGTAGAATTAGTGATTAATCAAGAAAGAATCCATCAACTCATGGTAATGAGTTTGAGCTCTATATAAATAAAGACAAGTTATTTATTATGAAGAAATAGATATTTTCCTTAAACTTGAGATTATCANGTTGTAAAGATGGAAGGAAATATTATATTAATCTTCTAATGATTCTAAAGTAAAAGATATTACTTCATTTCTATTCGGCCGTTAAGGAGTGTTGCTAGATGTCAACCTTAATTAGTAAATTAATGAGTTAATTTACTACTAGTTTAGTAATGAACCTACGAGGTCACACACTAATGAGTGTTCTGATTTTTGTGAGAGTGCAAAGCGTCAATGATTGCATTAGCAACATGAAGATTGCTCAACAATCAACATGCCGAAGGCTCAAGTGGTGTCTTATTAGACTTAGGTCATAATTCTTTATTCTCTTTTTAGAAATCTAAGATGCTTGCCATTGATATTGAGTCTAGGTTAGGTAAACATAGGTGTGAGTCTCACAAGACTTAATAAAGTAA
>NW_017728128.1:5769-5999 GCF_001865875.1 Lupinus angustifolius
GGTCAAACCAAGGGTGACAAAGTTCTTTGGGTTCCAAGAAGGGAGCGTTCAAGTTTTGAATTTGGAAGCGTGTATGTAATGTACATTGTGTTTCATAGTGAAGAAGGAAAATCTCCCAAATCAAAGGGGGGGACTGGATGTAGTTTTGCAGTGGACAGCAAAATGAACCAGGATAAAATCCCCGCGCAATCTTTTCTATCCTTTTCTATTTTATATTTCAAGATGTTTTA
>NW_017728129.1:0-226 GCF_001865875.1 Lupinus angustifolius
AATTAATTTTCTCTATTATACTTTTAATACTTTAAGGTTTTTTCTGTCATAATTTTTTCAATGTTAACAAGTATTTAACTATTCATTTATTACATCATTAATAATAAAACTAATCATTTTTAAAATATTAATTGTAATTGATGCACATTAGTTTTTATTCTCCTTCAAGTCACATCTAGAGTCAATGCTTCTTTTATCTCCATTTTTTATTTTGTTTTATTTTATT
>NW_017728129.1:326-1151 GCF_001865875.1 Lupinus angustifolius
GCTCTGATACCATATTGGATTTTTGTATGATTCATCATTGATTTCAGAAAAAGTCACAAAACACAAAATACCAATGTGGTATTTATCCTAGCTAAAAACATAAAAAGGCAAATAATAGAAAGCCTACAAAAAGGGAAAGTTTGTTACATTGACTATGAAAGAGAAGAATAAAAGAACGAATAAAATAAAGTGAATGTAATAATTCTAATAAACTAGTTTCCATATATCATGTCTATCAAACCATATATCATGTCTATTGAGGATATAATAGATAGATGACAAATAGTTTAAGATATATATCAATAGTATAATTTATGAGAAAAATATATTTATTAACTGTGTATGAGTTTTATACACCATTATTGTTTAAATCATTCATATTTAATTATTATTGTCTCTTTAAAGAAAATAATTCAAATGAATAGTGAATGATATAATGATTGTGTATAAATATTTATACTAACAATATATAGATATTACACTCATAATTTATATATTATTTACTATTGATATGTTAATAATCATTGTCTCTTAAAATTATATATTAATAATAAATGATGTGTTGACTACCTAAACTTTTTTAATAGTACATGATTCATTGAACTAAAAAAATAATTTCTTTCTTTAAAAAAGTATATATTATTAATACCTTATTAAAAAAAATTACAATACATAGACATTACAATCATAATTTGTATATTATTAATATATTATATATTATTGATATGTTAACTATCATTGTCTTTCAAATTTTATATTAATGATGAATGATATGTTGATTATGTAAAACATTTATAGTACGTGATTCATTTAACTAAAAAGTTA
>NW_017728129.1:1251-1484 GCF_001865875.1 Lupinus angustifolius
TTTATGGTTTAGGCTTTTATTATTTTAATATTATTATTTCGAATAATAACTTAAGATGGATTTACTTTTACAATATTATTTTCATTGCTGGAAGAAATAAAAGAAACTAAAGTGAAAGAGTGCAATCGGTTTAAACATGTTTCAAATTCTACCATTCGGGAGGAACAATGACGCATCTCGAAAGAAATTAGTTTCTTATCTATGGGATGACCCTTACTTATACAAAAAAAACT
>NW_017728129.1:1584-1841 GCF_001865875.1 Lupinus angustifolius
TATTTAACTTTACCGATATGTGATTTAATCAATGAATCACCGATTTAACCACTATACAAGTTCCCTGACCGGTTTGATAACCGGTACGATATTAAATACATTGCTCATAATTACTTTTTTCTATTCTACTTTTAATACATAAAGTTTTTTTCTTTTATATTTTTTTCATCTGGAAAATATTTAACTATTCATTTACTACATATTAATAATAAAGAGAAAAACTTGGTTGGAGACAACCTTAATACATTATATTTACG
>NW_017728129.1:1941-2198 GCF_001865875.1 Lupinus angustifolius
TGGGGATGCATGTGATAAATAGTTAGCAATGGAAGAGGACCAAGATTATCTAGTTGACAATGTATGAAAGAAAAGAAGTTATAAGAGGTCATCATCTGTCGACAGTGACATCACAGTTGAACAATCAACCCTCTTTCTTTGCCAATAAATAAAATTTATTTGATAACACTGTACTATTTTACATTTGTATCTCATTCAAGATTCAATTATTGTATGATATAGGGTTATATCGAACCACAAAGAATTGCCTAATAGAA
>NW_017728129.1:2298-2631 GCF_001865875.1 Lupinus angustifolius
TATTCCAAACATCAGTTCATAAAATTTATTATAATGAAACAAGAAATTGAAATTTATTATAAATTGGTTATTCCAAACATCAGTTAATAAAATTTCTTAACATGTTTCTTATGAAAAATGTTTATGAAANATGTGTTATTCCAAATATCAATTCCTTGTGGTTCGACATAATCCTATACTATACTACAATTGAATCTTGAAAAGAGATGCAAGTATAACATAGCCAAGTGTTAACTTATAAAATTTATTTGTTGATTAAAAGAATCGTAAAAACATAAGTTCAAACAAATTCATGATTTGTAAATTTGTACATAGGAATAATATGCAAAAGAT
>NW_017728129.1:2731-3024 GCF_001865875.1 Lupinus angustifolius
TTATATCAACCCTTCAAAAGAAGTGGTACGATTAACTTGTAACTTTATTCTTTTGTTCATTTTATTCTTCGATACCAACCTTTCGTAAGAAATGGTATGATTAACTTAATAAAATGAGTCCGACCTTTATGGGATGGTTAAAAGGAACCTAAAAAGGGATTGAATAAATAAAGTCATTAAATAAATTTTTCATCACTCATCACTCTTAATTAAATAAATAACTTGCACACTCGAAAAACCCTTTCAACAAGTGACACACTTTTTTATTGAAGGGGGCATTCCTGGCTTAATGA
>NW_017728129.1:3124-3436 GCF_001865875.1 Lupinus angustifolius
TTGGCGCTGCTACTAGGGAATTGTCAAATAATAGAAATTCATACTTATATTTTTTGTCATTAGTAATTGTAAATATAATTTTATTTTCTCTTTGTATAATTTATTTTTCTTTTTGTATATCTTTCTTTCATTTTTCTGTTTTGTACATTTAAAAAAATAAAAAATCCAAAAAGAAAGAAAACCATAAAAGGTACTGGAATGGGTAAGGATTAGTTAAGAAACATTTTGTTTTTGCTATACAAATTTTTAGAGGATGAGGAGGTACCCCTCAATAAATTTTTCAAAAGAACACCATAAAAGGTACTGGAATGG
>NW_017728129.1:3536-3835 GCF_001865875.1 Lupinus angustifolius
ATGGATATCAACCACGTAAAAAATTTTAAACTCTTATTTCTTACAATTTATAGGAACATTTCAATTTTCTAACAATATGTTATCTTCATTTGTCAGTTGAAAAATGGCTCCCATATGAGACTGACATGAACAATGTCCCATATGAGACTGACATGAACAAGCTCCTCAAAACTAAGATTATCAATGGGAAGTTTTCCTTTGATAAACTTGTATTNTTTTCTAAGAGCTTTATCAAGCACCTTCTTCTTATCCTTCTCCACTTGTATCTGGCCCTTCAGCTCCTGAGGTTGCTGGCTAAG
>NW_017728129.1:3935-4810 GCF_001865875.1 Lupinus angustifolius
TTGACTAACTTGTAATATTGCAATGATGGGTTTACTACCAATGTTATGACTTATGAGCTTGGTGGTAGTGGTTTCATTTAAACATTTAAACTATTTAACAATATATTTATGCACATACAAATTTCACCAACAATTAAAATTTAAAGAATAATGAGAAGAAAAATAATTTATGGTAACTACTTGCAAAATAAATAAAGTCGATGAGGTTTCTTCTGGACTTTCCTCTTAATTTTTTATCTAACACATATAACATATAAAGAAAAGAATTAATTAACTCCATATTTTCCTTTCCTGCTTTACTAAATTTTAAAATATAAAATATATGAGTATAATATATATGTATTGTAAGTTTAAATATTTATACACACTTTCTATATCATCCATCGTTGATTTGTATTATTTTAAAATGATTAAATAGGAAAAATGAATGATACATTAATAATGTATCAAACTCATCCACTGTCAACTGATATATATATTTTTCTTAAAATATAGATGGTCATAAAAATCATGATTCATTATATCAAAAACTAACATTATTTGACATACCATGATTTCTTAATACAGTAACAATGCATCACATTCATATATTATCAATGCATATATATTTTTTCTTCAAAATATAAATGGGTCATACATCTGAAAAATCATGATTCAATGTACCAAAAATAACATTATTTCACATGCCATGATTCATTGCATCACAATTTTATAGTCTAGGTTCAATATGTTATGTTAAGCCAGTTTCCATATATCATGTTTATCAAACCATATATCAGGTCTAACAAGGATGTTATAGATATATGATAAATAGTTTAATATATATATCAATAGTATACTTTTTTATATTATTAATATATTATTTATTATTGATA
>NW_017728129.1:4910-5524 GCF_001865875.1 Lupinus angustifolius
TTTGTATTGCTCTCTTTTTGGATAATTTGTGTTTTCTTCCTCCTATCTTCATCTCCTTGGGTGCCATGAATAATTATAAAAGGAGACAATGAAGGAGACAAAATAAAATACAAAGCTACTAGAAAAAATAATCTATAGAAACACATATACTCTTACTAATAAAATAGAACATGAAGTGGACCACAATATTTATAGATTCAAATGAAAAAAGATGCATTAATATTGCCGTCCTTGGTAGATGTGCAACCATTAATATTTCAAGAAACTAAGAGACACATAAACACTCAACCATTAATATTTTGGATATTTCAAACGTCGAATACAATCAATAGCCCAAAGTTAGGAAAGCGTTGTTACTATGTCATCTTCAATAGCGTTTATTCAACACTGTGTTGTAGAATAGATGTACATACATTAACAACTCTTCCTATCACATACATTGTTAAATATAATTCATTCAAGTCAGCGCTAACGTCACTGATGTTCAACAGTGTTGTTTCAAGAATGCATTGTTAAAGTTACTCATATTGACAGTGCTTGCTTTAATATGAGATGTTGGTGTTCTTCCGTCTCATATTCAATAGTGTCATTCAAAGTTGCGATGTTGAATGACA
>NW_017728129.1:5624-5994 GCF_001865875.1 Lupinus angustifolius
AAGGAGTTATCAAAAAGAAGAAAACAATTATCGCAACTATTTGCAAAAGAAATAAAGTGTATAAGGGTTTTTACGGATTTTCACCTTAAATTTATCTAACACATATTACATATAAAGAAACAAATTAATTGTTTTCATATTTCCCATTTCCCTCTTTAATAAATTTTAAAATATTAAATGTAGGAGTATAATATTTTTGTACTCTGAATTTAAAGATTTATACACACTTATACATCATTCGGGATCCATTTGTATTACATTTTCGAAGAATAAATGATGATTAAACATGAATGATGGATGATAAAATGACAAATGACAAATTGTCAGTGCATATTTTTTTCTCAAAATATAGATGGTCATACATATGAAA
>NW_017728130.1:0-5138 GCF_001865875.1 Lupinus angustifolius
CAGATTTAGTTACAAAGCCAATAAGGCAAATCGTACATATTAAAACAAATACAAACAGTTAATCTTCTAATACAAGTCAATTGAGGCCAATGTGATCCACAATCATGACCATAACTGATACATTGAAGCCGCATTGTGCATTGTGGTCCACAATTTGAAACATCATTAATTGTAATAGTTAATACTTGATACCTTGTAATAAGCTTGACTTTTGAATAAACTTTTTTGTACTTCATTCTGAATCATGTGTTGAATAAATATTTTGTTTTAATTAGTATGATCTGTTCCCTTTTCAGTGTATTCAATTTGATGATTCTGATTGTATGTTTATCATGTTCTTTTAATCCTTCTAGAGAGCAGGTTCTCAAGAACATGATAACTCTCTGAGGAAGATTTCTAACTTGCCTCGACTTGCATACTCACGCGAAGAGAGTCAGCCACCTAACTCGAGATCTTCATCCAATCTCATTGTCAAATGGAGGCCTGAAGATCATAAAAGTAAGGGTACTTCATGAAATTATATAGTTTTATTTCAATAACTTATAGTTTTTAGCATCCACATTAGACATATCTAAGAGTGATATGATTTTGTATAATCTGTATTATCAGGAAGCCAATTTAGTTAGTTACATTTTGCATGCATATGTGGCTTTACTCAAGATAATACATTTTTTATTTGCTCTAGCAGATCAGTTAAGTGAAGGAATTGAATACCGAATTGGTATAATGGAAACTTCATTGAGCAGATTCGCAATGATCTTCGACTCTGTTCAAAGTGATGTAATGCAAGTAAATAAAGGAACAAAGGAACTTCTTTTAGAGAGTAAGTGACTCATATTCTCAAGGTATTGACACTGACAGTATTCTTAAAAGGATTTATGGAAATTGTATTGTGCTGATCATGTATGTGGGAGACAGTGAGTCTTTGAATATTCTTGCATTAATCCTTTATCTGCTATAAATTTGAATTTGTCTAACCACCTTTTCAGAATATTCTGCTAAACTTGTGTATGGCTGTTTTCTCCTTTAATTCTCTACTTATGCAGTATTTTCAGACAATTGTTTGTTCTTTGAAACGAGCAGTATTTTCAGACAATTGTTTGGTTTAGGGCCTAAACCCTAAACCCTGAACTAAATTTGCAGCTTCATTGGACTGTTACATGAATTACTATTATAAGTTTATAACCTAGTATACAATTTTAACTCCTCGCTTTGAATTCAGTGGAATTCATAAGGCAGAAATTGATTGCTCTGGATAACTCAATTCAGTTACTGGTAATAACCTGATTTATATGTTACTTGCATGATTTATTTAAAAATGAATGAATGTTATCCAAGTTCTGAAGACTGAGGTAAAATGGTTTTAAATCAGACAAAGGGACAAGAAGAAATTAAAGCAAGCATTGCTGGGAGCTTGAAATCTTTATCTGAACATATGAGCAACCAGGAGAAGTTGCAGGAAGTATATTCGGCAATTTCTACCTTGCCTCAGCTAATTCGAAAATCTTTGCAAAGTGTACAAAGTGATCTCCTTAACACCACCACTGAAATGCAGGCACGTAAGATATTGAATGAATAATGATTAAAACATGTAACATATAATACTTTATGTTCTTGTTAAGGTTGATTAAGATCTCTATACAATGTAAAGATCACTCAAAACCCCTTACCACTTTTTTTAATACAATAGTACAATGTCTGAGTTTTTCCTATTAGCTTTCTTTCTTTTCATTCTCATATATCTTAGCTTGCTTGATGGCTGCCAATCAACTGATGCTTTTCCAATGAGTACTTGCAGGAAATCTCCTGCACTTTAAAAAGCCTCAACCAAAAGGATCCGGCACAGTCTATTCTATCTTCAAAGGTGCCTTATTTCTATGCCTTAATGAACCTTAACAGATTTTCCTGATTTTTTCTGTATTACCTTGTTCTTTATATGTATATTCTATTATGAAGTGGTAAACTTGCTCCTGATTTTCTATGGTGAAAAGCTTACTTTAAAAAAAAAAACCTGATACATTGTTAGCTTGCAGAGTATTAGCAATCGAGATACTACATCCAAAAAGCGTCAGCCTGTTGCTAAGTATGTGTGCCTCATAACTTGACCCAAGTTTCTTTGCTCAATTAAGAAAGTTACACCTGTTTCTCTTTGTCCATTTCACCAAGTTTCATATTTTGAAAACCATTCTAAAGTTTTGTTGAATGTAATTATATCATATAGTTTTCATTCTCCAATGTGGGGATAAATCTATGGTTAGTTGATTTTAAATTTATGACACATATTTGATCTGAAAGAGTAGATAAGTGACCATTACTGATTTCCTCTCATAACTTTCTTAGGTATACAAAAATCCAGTGGATGAGTAGAATTCTGGTTGCAGGGTTAAACTGCTTCCTTGCTTTGTGGCCGAATGAATTAGATTTTAAAATTCACATGATTATTATGTGAGTGAGAGAGAGGTCATACATACACATGCATAACATGGTAACCATGCAGCTTTATGCCAAAATTCAGATGTTGTTTTTCTATCATGATTCTATAGCATGTTCTTCTCAAAGAGGAAACTCTACGGTCATCGTATCCTTAATGAATAAAATATATCGGTTAAAGAAATAAACATCCAAGTTTTTGATAGGAACCTAATATCTAGAAGTTTTATTCCAAAAATAGGTATGAGACATAAACATATGACACATGGCAGATTTGTAGGAATAGGTTTGCGGGGACAGATATGTTAAAAGCAGTTATTTAGGAGTTATGATACATTTTGGAGCTATTAGGTGCGTATTTGATAGTTTTTTTGGGCAGAAATATTCTCTGTAGGAGTTCTTGGAACACTGGGACAACAAGCTATCACTGTATTGAGTGTAGTAGGAGACTTAGGTCCTGGGACAAGTCTATTGCTGTATATTGTGATATGTGTACACCAATAAAATTGTTCCAATTAATTATGGTGTTCTATCAGTTTTTGATATGTGTGTCTTATTTTCTGTAATCAGTGTATTTTCAATGTCCCATCGACTAAAGGGGTGAAGTCAATTCATTTGAAGGTTAATCACCCGTTTGTTTTGGAGAATGCTGCTTTCTCCTATTTTTTCATTACAGAACGTGATAACATAATTCGACTTTCTGCTGTCTGAATCATGAGTTATATATAGCTTATAATCTATGTACTTTTACTCGTTGGCTGCTAAATGTTCATGTCTCTTGTAGTGTAATGATTTATTTTATATAATTTTCCTTTGATCTTCCCCATCATATTGAAGTATTAATGCTTTTAATCATGACGGGTTATTTTGACACTTGCAAAATAATTTGTTAACTTAAGGCCATGGGTATTTTTATTGAGTTCAGTGAAAAGAAGATGAATTTGCAAGTTACTGTAGTTCCAAAGAAAGAATTGGGAGGCTGGAAGCCAGTGAAAAAAGAAAGAGTAACTTTTTTAGATAGAAAATCTGAGAAGGTGCACAAGGAAAACGAACCATACACTGAAAAGGTATTTTCAAATGCCTTGTTTCTTGCCATTCATTATTAGACAAAGTTCCTTGCTTTCTAAGTCAAGTTAATTATTATGTCTTGCTTCTTGTAAGTGATGGATATGAATGAAGACAATATGCACTTAATAGTGATAGACATTTGTTACTTCATTTCATGCAAAAGATTTCTGCTAATGAATTTGACAAATGTTTTATATGCTTTATTGCTTTATCAATTGCCAAAGACTGTTTTAATGAAACAGTATCTACAGGTAGGAAGAGACTGTGCAATTGTCATTGAATCTGATGAGGATACTGATGGAGGTTTTTCCTGCTTGGTTGGAAAAAATGGAGGTAGGTGGTAAAACTATAGTATAACCTCATTTGTTAGGTTGTTCTGCATTTTTCCTATTATTCTCTCCTTAGCTCATATTTACAGAAGTAAACATCATATTACATTCTCTATGGCGGTTTCATCTTTTATTTGTTCAAAATATTTTGAAATTGTACTATTGTAGTAGTGACCAATTCCAGTTCTGGATGCAGTTCTGGGTTATGAAAAACATTACTAAACTTTATCCGCTGTTTAGAACTTAGAAGTGGTGATGACGACAATTCTTTTGTTTTATTATTACTGGGTGATAGCATTAATTTAGTATCACCATCTGAATACTTTGAAAAATCTTATTTCAATTATGGAAATGTGTGTGGACTGTATAGAGTTATCACTTAATGAGTCTTACTACTTGATAGAAACAATAACTGCTCTAAATATGTGTTTTCAAGGAAAAGACCTATTCGGAAAATTGACCAGGGAAGAAAAGGAAGAAGCTCAGTGGATTTTGCAAAAAGCAAGAAGGCGTAAGAGAAGGTATTCTAACGCTATGCCTATAACAATCCTCTGAAGGTACCTCTTCTAACTAACTTCCTGCAAGGTGTAACTATCATATGTTAGTAGTATTTGAAGTGCATTTTATCAAATGCAGCTCATGATTGAATGGTTTGTAACCAGTGTTATTAATATCAAACTCATTTATTATAATGATTTAAACGGTAGTTTATTAATTAAATTGTGTATCAATAAAATTAAATATATATATTATATCGATATTTTCGTTAAAATTAAGTCATTTTTATTTATTATTTTTTAATTCTATTAGAAAACTGGCCAGCACAACCAGTACATCTAGTTTTGAAGTACCACTGGTACGACATCCATATAGTATCTGTATGAGTTCTGGTTCATTGATATATAGGTCCAACCAGGAGATACATTCTGGTATTGATAATATTGATATAACTATTTATGCAGTTTTCTTACTTTACATTCTTTGTACATTAATCCGGCTTACTTATTCATGCATTAACAACTCTTTTTTCTTTTGAATAAAAGAAATAAAGCTTCCACAATTTCTTGTAATATTTTTCTCTTATCTTCTAATACTTTTCTATTACTTTTCCCAAAAAAAAATTGTTAAATTTTAGTGTACAAAATGGTTGTATAAAAAATGGCATTACATTTTTATAGTAAATGTATGGTGTATCCTATGATTTCCAAATTTTATCATATCTGCCTATAGATATTGTATATATCCTTGTCCTACGTGGAACCCCTGCTGTCTGTTAGAATCTCAGCAAGAAATAAGAAGAGAAGAAGAGTA
>NW_017728130.1:5238-5496 GCF_001865875.1 Lupinus angustifolius
CATCTCTGCTTATTTGCATTCTGTCTTCAACAGGATTGTATAGTTTGTAAGCTCCAGTTGGATGATATCCAATGAATACCATTGCCTCACTCTTGTCTTGTAGCTTGGTTCTCCTTTGATCAGGAATATGCTTGAATGCAAGTGAACCAAAGACTTTGAGGTGGTTCACATTTGGTTTCTGGCCTGTCCAGATTTCCATTGGAACTTTCCCTTCAAGCACTTTTGTTGGACATCTGTTTAAGATGTATGTTGAGGTTG
>NW_017728130.1:5596-5981 GCF_001865875.1 Lupinus angustifolius
GTGAATTCACCTCCACCATCTGTTCTGAGGATTTTCAGCATCTTTCCAGTTTCCCTCTCAACTGTTGCTTTGAATTCTAGGAACACTTCATAGGCTTGACTTTTCTGTTTCAACACATATAGCCAAATCATCCTACTGAATTCATCAACAAAGGTAATGAAGTACCTGTTTCCAGCAAGTGATGGTACTTCAAATGGGCCACAGATATCAGAATGTACCACACCTAAGATCCCTTTAGCCCTCATCCTTAGGTGAGATTTAAAAGGTCTTCTAGATTGCTTCCCAGCCAAGCATATCTCACACATCTTATTAGGCATCATAGTTATAGGAATTCCCTGCACTATGTTAGATGAACCAAGTTGGTGTAAGTTTTTGAAATTCAAGT
>NW_017728131.1:0-5960 GCF_001865875.1 Lupinus angustifolius
TTTGTTTAACTTAATTGCATTTATCATATTTTTTTGTTTAAAAAAATACACTTATTTCTCATGCAGTGGTGGCCAGTGATAAAAGTATAAAAATTAGATGGTTTGTGTAGGTATAAAAAAGTGAATGATAATTTGTGTAATTTCACTAAAATTCAAGAGATATGAGTGTAATTGAGACATGTTAAACTAGCTAAGCTGTTCAACATGATTGAATGAATTTCTCAACGATTCTCTAACTTCATAAGTACTCAAAAAAAAGCCAATGACATATTTCTTCATGAGAAAATGAATCCTAAAAATTCAGATTTTGGTATGGGAAGAATGATTAGACAGCAAGAATCCAATGAATACCAACAGAATTGTTGGTACTTAACGAGTGTGCTGAACTCATTACTTATTATATACTTTGTTGAGGAATATGTGAAAACAATTATTTTGAGGTCATGAATAATTATTTCTTGTGGTGTTATTATATGTATGCAGAATATGATTATTTCTCTACAAAGGCTGATGTATATAGCTTTGGAATGTTGTTTGTTCTTGAAATTATTAGTAAAAGAAAAAACAATAGCTTCTATGATGTTGTCCACCTCTCAATATTATAGGGCATGTATGTAAAATTAGGCTCTCAGTTCATTTTTGGTACACTATTTCTTATCTCTGATTTCACTCAAATAATTTCTATCAGATATGTAATGGAAATCACTTGTCCCAAAAGCATATCTTTAACTATGTTTAATTTCATCGAATGGAACAGGTTTGGGGATAGGATCTGCATTCATGGAATGATGGGGTATGTCTACAGTTAATGGTTCCAGCATTAAATGGGGCATTTGTTTCTGATGAAGTGGAAAGGAGCATTCATGTTGATCTCTTCAACCCAATATATCTGTTAACAAATACAAGTGTTGCAGTTAGCCAGCTACCTCACCTAAAAGACCAGCAATCTATCTTTGAGGGGAAAAGTCCAAAATTGATTCTTAGAAGGAAATTTCTACTACCACCAAAGTAGAGCCAAGGTAAACAAGTGAATACTAATTATTCTACATGTGATGTAATTAACGTGTAAGATATACTTCATATTTGACTAATCATGTTCTCTGAATTCTGAAGTACAAAACAATGAGGTTCAATTATTTGAGTTGACTTTCTAAGTAGCATCTGCACCTTCATGCATGGTTCACTTTCCTACTTTATTACATATTATTAGTAATTCAACCCACTTTTCTTATTTATACCCAAAATCTCCTATTTTATAGTATGCAGAAAGTTACATGTTGCTTATTCCCACTTATTGTTTTAATCTTCACCTCTCTAATCCTTTATCCAGCCAGTGTCCTAAAGTGTCTACTATTTCATTTAACACTCATTTTTCATTGATTATATTAATTTATATTTCCTAAGCAATAAGAACTAAATGATACATGTAGTAGTGTTACAAATTTTAGAAAACAAGATGCACTTCCATTTCTTATTATCATCATTCAGCTTAATTAGGATTATTTGTCACAAAATGATTATGTCATCATAGTTCTGTCCAAACAACTTTTTCCAACTAATATAAAAATGTTATTTTATATTTTTAGAATAGTTTTTTAATTAAGTGAAACTTTTTCATCAAAAAGATACATAAAATTGGGACAAGAATGGTGACAGTTCATCCTATTCCATTCAGCTACCCTAACATAGAAAATTGGCTGTTGGGACATTGGTATACCATCATCTGAGTTCAAAATTTCACAAGGACACCACTACAATAGTCTTGCAGCAATGTCAATTTACATTTTCACAATAATTGACATAAAAATAGGGTAACCACTATAGATGGATAATCCACTATCAACATTAAACAGCAATCCCATGACCACTTATTTTTAGAATCCATTCTCAAAAGCAAAAATATCTGGAATGGGGAAATTAAAAGCACAAAGTGAAACCAAAATAGAAAAAGCACCTTGATCATGTTGGATTATGGCATGAAAGTATGAAACAAACAATCAATTGATCTTCTTATCCATATTCTTCACAAGCTGCCCCATTTGAAATCTCCAATATAGAAAATAAGCTAAGCCAAATCCAATCATCACAAATAACCAAACAACACTCTCACCCTCCTTTTCTGACCTCACTTCCTCAATTCCAAAACTCTCCCTCTCCGAATTCCCCAAAACACCCTCACGTATACGACCGTATAACACGTAAGCCCTATCCCTCTCCCTCAAAGCAATCGTAGTAGGAAACCCTTCCAAGTCAAGGTCAATTTCGTCAAACACCGCTCCCTCTCCCCAACTATCGTTACTCTTCAGAAACCACATCTTCCCTAGTTCCGGTGACACCACCAAAACGACGCCGTCTTGTCTCACTGCGACGCCGTCTGCGCCCATCAGATCCTTGTTTAAGACCACGCGCGTGGCGGTACCGTCTTCAGCGTCAACCTTATACATCTTCCCTGTGTTTGATTGCACCACTAAGAGGTAACCGTCGCTGACGTAAGCAATACCGTTGAGGCCGCAGAAACTATAAGGTAAGGTAGGGTCTACTGGAAGTTCCGTGAACCTCGGTGAGTTCGATAAGATCGAAGCTGAGCCTTTATCGTTCACCTTCCAGATGAAGTTCCCTGCGGCGTTCGTGACGTAAGCGTTGCCTTTGAAGTCAACCGTGACGTCGTTTGCGATTGCGGCGGTGTCGGAGGGGAGGAGGGAAAGGAAGAGGCGGTGGCCGGATCGGAGGTCGTAGGCAGCGAGGGCGTTGAAAGGTGGGAGAGGTTTCATGGCGTAGAGAACGGCGAGGACGCGGTTGTTGAGTGAATCGACCGCGAGGCCTAGAACGGTGACGTTTTCGAGGAGGGAGGTATCGGAGATTAGGGTTTTGACGACGCCGGAGTCGGAGACGGAGGAGATGGTGCGGTGGCGGAGGGAGCCGACGAGGAAGTGGTGAGCCTTGGGGTCCCAGGCGATGCCTTCCGGGTAGAGGTTCGGTGACCGGAAATTGATGACGTGGCGGTCGGCGGCAAAGACTGTAGACGGCGTTGAAATATGGATGAAGAGGAGAGGTAAGAAGAGGAGGAGGGTAAAGGAATGTTTGGATGAGAGGAGTGTCATGCTTGTGTTTTGAAATGTGGGTTTCAGTTTTCTGTCTCAATAGTAAAATGGTTTCATCCAAAATTTTAAGACATTACCAAATAAATGATGATGAGTTAATTGGTCAAGTAGCTTTCTTTATTCCAATTGGTCAAGTAGCTTTCTTTATTGCAATTGGTCAAAATTATATTTATTTATTTACAAATTGATTATTAACATGTGTACGTACAATATTAGTTTAAATAATTTAAAATAATAATAAAAAATTATAACTACTAAGAGTCATGGGTTGACATCACTCTAAATATTTATCGGACTATTTTTGTATTTAAAATCATTCTTATATTTAAATTTTAAAGCCTAACTTGACCATAAAATTGTTCTTTAGAACATTTATTTTATATTATATTTCATTGTATATTTAATTATTTTCCTAAATTATTCAAGATTTTTTTAAATAGATTGATAAACTTTAAAAAGAAATCACTTGAGAAAAAAGATTTTAGCATGTCTTAAACTTCCTAACATTAAAATCATTTGTAATTAAATTCATAAAATCATTTTGAACAACCCTTAAATAAAAATGATGGTAAATAAATTAATACATTAAATTGAAAGTTGTGTGTGAAAAATGGTTTTTAGGACATGGAAAAAAAAAATTTGTTATTTTCTACGTGAAAAAAAAATCTACCACAATAAGAGCTATATACAGAATAAGACAATTTTATTGATGTGCGATTTAGTGAGACAATCATATTGAATCTTATCCATACCAATTTCAAACAACTCACCAATATTGGTAGTTATGACAAATCACCTAATGTGAGGGAGAATATCTAGTATTATCGACCAACCATTTGTTATAGAGGAGGAATAAATTTAATGGTGTGCAAGGCTTTCTCTTTGACTTTGAAAGGAAAAGTGATGCATTTGTTTTCCCTTGTAGCTTCATGGCCAATCATTTGTTGGAGGGTTTTGTGCAATGTCTTTCTGTGCACTTCTTCATAAGCAAAACCTACAAAAAAATTTATCATACTTTGTTTATGATAAGTCATGGTCAATTTGAACTATTTTGTGATTTCCGTAGGTTCAATAAGGAATGTTCATTGATCAAGGAGGGTAAACCGAGATCAATGTCGGAAAAGATTCAGAGATTTAGTAAGATGCATTAATCTTTATAGTCGAGGTTCTTGATGGAGCAATAGGTCCTTGAGATCCTTGACACTCCACATATTCTTTCATGCACATTTCTCATTTACGTGATTTTTTCTCATTCTCTCATAATTCAGATTGTAGATGATTGCAACCCATTTTTTAGTTAAATTGGAAAATCAGTTTTGCTTCACCATTAGTGAACTTTTTTGTCTCTTCCAATCTCTTCCTGGATATATTGAAGGTTTCCGAATTCTTACAATAGTTTATTTTCTTTAAAAGTTTATTTGGAATGAGAAAATAAATTATATTCCCTTAATCACAAGGAAATTACCAAAATATTCATATTTAGATAAAGTGGGGTAATCAAGTTACTCTAAGAGTAACTTTGAAGAGTTATTCTAAATGTCCACCATTCATTGTATTACGGTTCATATTATTTGTTTAAAAAGTCACATGAAACTCACATGACCATTCTTCTTCCTTTTACATTATTTACTAACCTTTTCTTATTATCATCCATTGTTTCACCACATCACAATGGTCATGGCTTCCATCTTCCAAAGAACCCCATTTTTCGTTTGTGGATTTTAAAATCCTTTTAGACCAATAAAAAGATTTCATGCTCAATCTTAAAGGCATTATTAATAACATATTTAATTTATAAATAATTTATGGTTTACTACAATTAGGTTATGGTGGATGAGGAGTAAGGTGGTTACGGTGACGGGATATGTTTGTATTTTCATGGTTTACCACAATTTATGATTATCACACAATTGCTCTTTTATTTTTATGGGGTACTTGTAATTGTGATAAAGTTTCAGTTTAAGAGAAAGATATTTGCAATAAGATGCATTGTTGAATCAAATTTGGTTTTGTAGGAAATTGTTCATACCATTATAGCTTTTAGTTTTTTTAGCTTCTTGATCCAAACATTGTTATGGTTTAAGGTCATTGGTTTTTTAGTTGTAAGAGGAAGAAAGAAAAGACTGGTCATGTGAGTTTCATATGAGTTTTTAAACAACGATTGTGAACTTTTAGTGTAATAGATGAATGATGGAGGTATGAAGTAACTCTTTAAAGTTATTCCTCGAGTAACTTGATATCTCCCCATTAGATAAAAGACCATATTGTCCTGTTAATTCCATGAGAATTATCAAAATGCTTGACAAAATGCATTTAATGATGTTATAAAAACAAAAAAGTTATTATAACATTCATAAGTGAGTAAAAATAATTCAATGACTTTACAAAACCACAAAAATTACCATTTTATCTAAGTGTGGATAAAAAACTGTCCAATCATGCGAAATAATTTGGACAAAATTAAGTGTTCACACAATTGTAAAAGATGAGGTTGACATTTCATAAGTTGTTTTAATTTTATTAGGTATATTGAATAAAGATCCATTATTATACAATCAATACAAGATTATCTCCTATGTGATGTCAGTTTTAGTTAACCAAAAAATATATAAGTTAGAGAATGTAAAATACTAATAAAAATTTGAGGATCTAATTCTCAACACATGAAAAAGTTTGGGACCAAAAATATACTTTAGGTGATACATGTGATAACACATTAGACAACATCTCTCAAGTATGAAACATTGTTTGAGTTTTAGATAAAAAAATGTGAAAAGACTATTTTCACATATTCACACGTGTTTGATGGAAATATATTAACAATATAATAAAAAAAACTCCCTCATGCCACATGTCACT
>NW_017728132.1:0-556 GCF_001865875.1 Lupinus angustifolius
CTAATCCTCATCCTCATCCTCCTCCTATTCCTCATCCTCCTCCTCTTCCTCATCCGCATCCTAATACACTTCATCATCCTCATACTATCCTCATGCTATTCTCATCCTCATTCTGTCCTCATCCTCGTCTTCATCCCATCCTCTTTTTCATCCTATCCTCATCCTCATCATATCCTCATCCACCTCCTCATCCTATCCTCATTGTCATCCTATCCTCATGCTCGTCCTCATCCTATCCTCATTCTCGTGCTCATCCTATCCTCATCCTCTTCTTCATCCTCATCCTCGTCCTCATCCTATCATCAACATCATCTCATCCTCATCCTCGTCCTCATCCTATCGTCAACATCATCTTCTTCCTCATCCTAATCCACATCCTCATCCTCATCCAATTCTCATCCTCATCCTCGTCCTCATCCTATCCTCATCCTCACTCACTTCCTCATCCTCATCCTCCTCCTATCCTCATCCTCTTCCTCATCTTCATTCTTGTCCTCATTCTGTCCTCATCATCTTCCTCTTCCTCATCCTCTCCTCATCCTATCCTCATCCACTT
>NW_017728132.1:656-911 GCF_001865875.1 Lupinus angustifolius
TCATACTCATCGTCATCCTCATCCTCATCCTCATCCCGATGCTATCCTCATCCTATTCTCATCCTCATCCTATCCTCATCCTCTTTCTCGTCCTCATCCTAACCTCATCCTCATTTTCATCCTAGCCTCATCCACAATCATGTCCTCATCCTATCTCATCCTCTTCCTCTTCGTCATCCTATCCTCCTCCTCATTCTCTGCCTCATCCTATCCTCGTCCTCATCCTCTTCCTCGTCCTCATCCTATCCTCATTTT
>NW_017728132.1:1011-1376 GCF_001865875.1 Lupinus angustifolius
CCTCCTCCTATCCTCATCCTCTTCCTCATCTTCATTCTTGTCCTCATCCTATCCTCATCATGTTCCTCTTCCTCATCCTCTCCTTATCCTCATCCTCATCCACTTCCTCATCCTATCCTCATCCTCATCCTATCCTCATTCTCATTCTCGTCCTCAACCCTTCCTCTTCTTCATCGTCATCCTCATCCTCCTCTTCATCCTATCCTCATTTTAATCCTCCTCCTATCCTCATCCTCATCCTATACTCATACTCATCCTCATCCTCTTCCTCATACTCATCGTCATCCTCATCCTCATCCTCATCCTGATGCTATCCTCATCCTATTCTCATCCTCATCCTATCCTCATCCTCTTTCTCGTCCTCA
>NW_017728132.1:1476-2380 GCF_001865875.1 Lupinus angustifolius
CCTCATTCTCATCTTCCTCCTATCCTCATCCTCATCCTCATCCTAATCTCATCCTCATCCTATCCTCTTCCTCATCCTCATCATCATCCTCATCCTCATACTCATCCTCATCCTATTCTCATCCTCATCACATCCTCATCCTCGTCCTCATCCTATCCTCATCCTTATCCTATCCTCATTCTCATTCTCGTCCTCATCCTTTCCTCTTCCTCATCCTCATCCTCTTCATCCTATCCTCATTCTCATCTTCCTCCTATCCTCATCCTCATCCTCATCCTAACCTCATCCTCATCCTATCCTCTTCCTCATCCTCATCCCGATCATATCCTCATCCTCATCCTATTCTCATCCTCATCCTATCCTCGTCCTCGTCCTCATACTATACTCATCCTCATTCTCGTCCTCTTCCTAACCTCATCATCATCCTCATCCTATCCTCATCCTCATTTTCGTCCACATCCTATCCTCACCCCTTCCTCTTCCTCATCCTATCCTCCTCCTCATTCTCGTTTTCATCCTGTCCTCATCCTCGTCCTCATCCTCTCCTCATTCTCGTCCTCATCCTATCCTTATCCTCTTCCTCATCCCCAGCATATCGTCATCCTCATCCTATCCTCATTCTCGTCCTCATCCTCATTGTCGTCCTAATCCTGTCCTCATCCTCATACTCGTCCTCATCTTTTCCTCATCCTCATTCCCGTCCTCATCTTATCCTCATCCCTATTCTCGTCCACATCCTATCCTCATCTTCTTCCTCATCCCCATCCTATCCGCATCCTCATCCTATCCTCATCTTCGTCCTATCCTCATCCTCTTCATCTTCCTCATCCTATCCTTATCCTTATCCTCATCCTCATCCTCTTCCACATTCTCATCCTCATCCTATCCTCATCCTCATCCTCAT
>NW_017728132.1:2480-5943 GCF_001865875.1 Lupinus angustifolius
AGGATTGTATGGCCAAAAACAAAGATGCTTCACCACAACCTCTTCTTCTCATTGGCTACAAAAGAGGTTACACTATAGCCACTCATTTTACTTGGCCACAAGAAGGTTTCATCATAGCCACTTCTTTTGCCACATCATTCTCTTTTTCTTTTAAGCCAATATTTAATAACATATATTGCCTATCATCTCATCACTGCATCAAAATATCTTCACAACTTCTTCACAGATTATTATCTCAGTGATTGCACTGTCCCTGAGATTCAAGCTCTTCATGACTTATAGGACGCAAGTTTCTGATATAGACAAATGGATATTTTTAATGTTGAGGAGAGATGTTCTAAGAAGAGTTTTCGAGCTTCTTGATCAAGATTTTGGTCGCTATATCAAGGATAACCATGGCTTTAAAGATACTCGGATTTGAAAGAGCTTTATGCAGCAAACCTGGGATTAGAAAGAGCTTTGGTTTATGGCAAGATATTAGCACCAACATTCTAAATATTCTTTGCTTCTGCCCTCCTAGTTATTGCTTTTGGAGAGCAACTTAGTAGAGATACAGATTGAAGCTTGAGTAAAGTGGAAATATTGGTTTCATGATGTTTTGCCTTGGGCTGATTGGTTTTGTATTTGGACATCACTCCTTTTGATATTGCTGGCAATTTTTAATGCATGCAATGTTATCACTAAGTTTACTAGAATTGGAGAGGAGTTATTTGGCATGCTAATTACTAGTATTGCAGAGGAGTTATTTAGCATGCTTATAAGGGAAAGGATCCCAACTACAGAAGCAGATGGCAATTGCAGCAAAGGGATAAAAGGCACCTTGTTGTCAATTCCATGTATTCTTAGGATCTATTTTGCTGCTTCATCACAAAGGCCATATCTTTAAAAGCCCTATCAACTCTACTTACGTACCAACAATTACCACCATTTCATTCCTACTCTACTTCTTGCCTCTCTCATAAACATACAATATTATAGTGTGTATTTTACATTAATGAAGCTGCACATAAGAATTGAGATTCCGATTCTTCTTTTTTTTCTTTCATCATTTATGATTGGTTTGCTTCTGTTCATAATGATTAAACTCGGATATAGCTTTTGTCATGGATGATTAAACATTGGATGGTTAGCTTCTGTCTAAGGTGGTTAAGCTGAGATATAGCTTCTGCCATTGATGATTTAAAGTGCTGGATGATATAGTTTCAACCATGAATGGTTTTACATGTTGGCTGATATAACTTCTATCATGAATGGTTAAACATTGTTATTGCTTCAAATCAAGATTTCAAGTCGGGAGTTAAAATTTTCATTCACCAGCTTGAGGGGCTATCGAAGATATTTTAAAGATTATTTTTAGAAGATGATGGGTGTTTAGGAAGTTAGAAATTAATTAGTTGAGTTTGTATTAGTTGTTTCATTTACAAACTTTCTTTTTCCTTTTTTTCTCTTGCATAAATAAGTTATATCGACTTTACTTTTTAATCAATGATAATAAGTTAAATTTCCACATTTTCTTCTTACTCTCCGATAAAGGTTGAAGGGATACCTACAGCTATACAAAAATAAAATATCATTCTCCATGCCCCAATTTTTAAGAATTGAGAAACATGGAACAGCAAGATAACAAGCAAACTATTACTCCTCCGCTTAGAAAAGCATAAGGCTGGTGCCCAATTACTCATTCTTTTCCATGTCACTTCACAATTTTCTTCACTAAAGCTTAGTAGTTCATTTTTCTACTCCGTCATATCTATTTTTGTTCTTATTTTATTTTAAATCTCTGGCTGCTTTTCTATTTTAATTTGCCTACTTCTATTTGCTAATATGCAAAATTAGTTATTAATGTATATAACTAATTTAAAAATTGATTGAGAGTTACCCTTTCTCCAATTTTCATTCTTAATTACATGCTTAAGGCAAAAAAGAAGAAGCATTTTAACAGTGGAAGAACAAACTAATTTAAACTAAAACTTCATACAGTATGTAAAAAAGGTACATTGAGTATATACATATATATACTTATATACTATACATACTGTATAATATGACAAGAAGCCTAACCATACAAGCACTTTAACTAAACATAGCTTTAATTAGGGTAGATGGCATTGAAATTTTGCATAGCTAAGCAAGATTCTCCTTCAATTAGCCACATCAAACTTTAACAAAGCGCAAATACTCCTTCTTTGAAGGAAGATCCTTGGTCACAAATCCTTGAGGGAACATCTCTTCAGCTTGCTCATTAGTCACATCTGGGGAAATGACAACTTTCTTTCCTGGTTTCCAATTTGCTGGGGTTGCAACCTTAAACTTTGAGGTCTTCTGAAGAGACTCTATCACCCTCAACACTTCATCCATGTTCCTTCCAGTAGTTGATGGGTAGAGAAAACTCAACTTGATCTACAACAACTCATGGCCAATTAATATTAGCCTAATTAACTTATTTTCTATTTAAAATATAAATGTAATTGTTAAAATAGTGAAGTTGTTAGTTGATTTTGGTTTGTTAATTATAATATTGTTTTCGTTAATCGATTAAGATTTTAATTAATCGATTAACTAGTTAGTATTTAAAGGGTGATTCCCTTATTCCTTATAATTCAATTCATTTATTTTCAGTAATGAGAAATATTAATTCTTTAAACTTTCTTTCTCATTCTCTTTTCTGATCTTCTTTGTTTCATCAAGAAGATTCAGACATGCCTCCTACCATGTTAATAATAATATTTATGCACTCATGAATAGTGAATGACGCATTAATGATACAGAAAACTCATGCACTGTCTCAGTTGTCCGTGGTATATTTCTTTCTCTTAAAATATTTGATAATCAAAAGTTTATGACGATTTTTTTATGAACATTATCTAATAAATTAAGAGGGTTCAAATTAATTTATTATTTGTTCAAAGAGGACTTTCACCTTTTTATCTGGGCCCACAATATGAAGGGCCCTAGAGGGTAAGTTACCAGTGGAGTCTTTCTCATCAGGATCGACCATGTTCAGTTGCTTGATAATTTCTCTGTTTGGATCAGAGATGATTGGATAGTTCACCTTAGCATCTGGCTGCATGCAACAGAGAAAACGCCCTTAAATCCTCCATAAATTTAGATACAGGGTATGCTATAGTTGGTGTCTTAAAAATGAGATTCAACGTGGATTTATTGAATGTTAATTTTACAGTAAATTTAAAATTGATCATCTCATACAACTTGCGAACTTTTTTTACACATCACCAATCATTGTTTCTTCAAAATCAAAGGATCTATCATTGCTATTTCAAGTGTGCTAATATAGTACAAGTCATCAAAAGATACTTTGATATAGTAGTATAATGATTTAAACAATGATTCACTAGTTAATATATATATATATATATATATATATATAAATATTTGATCATATGCATGATTCTCCGCAAAAACATTTTGGTAAAAAAATAAGTTATTTTCATACAAATTTTAC